>NC_137019.1:28187871-28472871 GCF_032717465.1 Coenobita brevimanus
TGAGGGGGACAAGTGATTAGTGTACAGTGCTCTGTGAATGTTACGTTTTAAAATGAATATTGATTAAAAAATCTTTATTAACTTCATGTAAAGTGATACACTGTTTTGTACCAGTTTTTCTTTCAAGCAAGTTTTTTATTTTTTTATTTTTTCTGTATGATGGAGAAAAAAAAAAAAAAACTATCATGGACAACCCTTTCCCTTGTTAGTCAGCTTTTGGAAGTTTTTACTATACAGTAATTAAATAGTGTAATGCAGGAAGTAATAATTTAGGTTCACATCTTACTTCATGGAAGTAGATTCATAGTGAGGTATTAATAACACTTAGTACTATAATGATGCAGATTATGCTTGCAAGGTTAGGGTAGGGGTTAAGGGTGTTTGTAGTTCCTCACTGTCTTCTAAAAACTTGGGCTAAAATGTATGTTTGAGAGTATGGAATACAATGAAATCAGCTCTGTTTTCTAACTTAGCAGAAGTTCCTTTTCTTTGGCCAGTTACATTCACCATCATCCAAGACTTTATAGCCTCTTTTTATTAGGAGTGTCGAGACCTTGCTATATTACCCACTCCGGGCAGTTATGGCAAATGTTATCTGTTGCCCACAACAGAACAGCATTATGGTTGTTCAGTGATCCTTGAGTGGTAGGTGGGGCACCTAGTAGACAGGGGCACCATAGTGGGCTCCATATCACTCCATTATTTGAGTATACAGTTTGACTACCACTCAGCATTGTTAATGGTTTCCCAGGTTACAGGAAGTGATTAGGCTTGTCACCCAGTGTGGAGGCACCTGAAGTAGAAAGAAGAGTGACAGGAAGGATGTGAGAAAGAGGAAGAGAGGAAGACATACAAGAAAAAGGAAGGATAAAGGTGAAGGTAGAAGTAGGCTGCACTACATCAAGTGAGTGGATGATAGTCGCCACTACCTACCACCACTTAGGTCCTTAACCCGTTTGCTGCTACATTCCCTTTAAAAGGTCCGATCAACAGGCTGCCCCATTCCGTTTAAAATCCATGGATTGGTTTCAAAAGTTGCACTCTGTATTTTGGAGTGAGTACTTTGTGTATTCATCCACCCACGCTTGGGGTTGCCAGGTCGTCCTTTTAGCATCTTCCACACCGCATCATGCATTAGCTAACCATGTGAGCCCAGTTTGCCTCAGGAAATCATGGTTTCTACAGGTGATTTGTTGCATTCACCCCAGCCCACAACTTCACTTGGTGTTACCAAGAAAAAAGGTGCTAGAGGTCGTATTCCACAGAGAAGAAAGTATGCACCTACTAGTGACAACGACTGTAATGATTCTAGTGTAGAATATACTGTGAAACCTCTGATAAGCCAGCACACCACGCTCCAAGCAGTGCCAACCCACCTGTGTTACACCTCTGTGACTCTCACACATTTGTCAACTTCTAGCCCCTCTGGAAAAGTGATTGAACAAATGTAAATAAGTGATAGAGAGAAAGTGTAAGTGACTAAAATATAAGGAAAATGAAAGTATCTGGTGTTGGCTATGTTAATATCTTTCGTTGAGTTTAGCATCATTTGCTATTACTGAGTAGTTTTTCACGGATTGGTATCACACCAGTGTAAGTAACTGATAGAGTAAGTGTAAGTGTGACTAAAATACAGTAATCACTCCAATATCCGACGTAATAGAGCCATAGGTAGGTCCGGATATTGGTTCTGTCCGGATATTGGGCCCCAGCTTATGAACTTGTACTTATGGACCCTAACTCAGAGAAACACCTATACAACTCCCTCTGGACATGCATAGCACCTATTTAAGACCCAAATCACAGCAATAAGGCACATAAATGACTGAAATAAATGCAAAAGAAACATAAAATGAGGGTTTAGAAGTATGTTCATACATTAATAAACATTCTGGTACTTATGGACCCTAACCTAGCCTAACTCAGAAAAACACCTTCCTACTGCACATGCATAGCTCCTAACACCCTATTCACACCAATAAAGGACATTAAAGAGTGAAATGAGGTAAGTATAGTATGGCAAAAAGTACAGTATGAAACATTCTGCCTACGCACAGCAAGTCCCTGGCCACCTCGATGAATAACCGCCTCCTCTTGGACTCTGACAGTAAGAAGGATTTCCTGAAGCACTTGCAGTACACTGTTCCTGAAGTCTTGCACTGAACTTAGTCAGTCACACACAGAAGTCCATTCTCTTCACAGTGTGCACTCTTGTCTAAATAATGCTCCATTGTAACTTACTAAGTGTTGCACTTTAACTTTTCCCATTCTTATAATTTTCCAAAGCCAAAACAAACAAGTCTATTTGCGTTAATTTTTGTTTCTATTGAGTCTTTTCTCTCACAGCTGTAAATCCTTAACACAACACACTGTTGTTTTCAATGCACTCTAGCCAACGGCCATGCCAAGTTGAGTACACCGCTTCCCGTCCGATCAGCGAAGTTAAGCTACGTTGGGTCTGGTTAGTACTTGGATGGGTGACTGCCTGGGAACACCAGATGCTGTTGGCATAACGTTCTCCCTACGTGTCAAGTGGGGTTGGTGGAGGATTAGTGCCCCTCCCTGTAAAACAATTAACTCTAAGCCCTTGGCCACCCCGTTTGGGATACATGGCGTCTGGCAATGAATGAATGAAAAAAAACAACACTCTAAATTCCTGTGTGGTCTAGTGGAGAAGTTCTTGCTGTTTATTCACTGTCAGAGTCCGAGAGTATCACTGGCAGGCGACCTAGGGTTGCATCGCTGGGTTGTGGTGATGGCGTACCCACTGCAGACGACTCTGAAGACAGCCGCAAACTCACGTCGAGCGATGACTCCACCGTGGCTGATGTGCTGGGCTGTGGCTCGGAGCATGAGGGCCTGTCTTGGGGAGGCAATGGAGTGGAGCCAGGGCTGGGCACAGCGGGGGTCACGGGCCTGAAAAAACTGTCGGTGGTTGATTGACGCAATGACTGACAATTCTGACGATTGATGATGCGCTGCCTGAAAGCACACACTTCCTCCACGAGTCCCAAGGGCCCCATCTCCTTGTCGCAGTCCGGGTGTTCCAGGTAGTCTAGGACGAACTCTAGATGTTCCCGGAGTGCGCTCAGCTTGTGGATGGCTGGAGTAGTGTCCTGCTGAGAGGAGTCCGCATCATCGTCGCCTTCATTGTCAGAATCTTCAAGTTCAATACTGACACCTGCAACCGAAGACGCGATCTCGATATCAGACAACGTCTGATACCCAGGATCGCCCTCGTCGTCATCCAACCACTCACAAACATCGTCCACATCTACATTGTCGCCGTGCGTACGTAGCCGTGCATGGAAGTCATCCACATCAAATCCTAGAAAATCGTACTCCACATCCGTTCCGAGAAGCAGACGAGACCAACCATTTTCCAGAGTCTTCACAGGGATTTCCTTCTATGCACTAGCCCAGTTGTACAGCGCAGACTTGATGTTGTAGCAGCGAAGGTTTTCCAAAGTCCACTTGCCTCGTGTATCCCTTCCCTCCCTGCGCTCCTCCTCGTCCTCGAGAACAGCCATCACCTCGTCCAGGAACTTCCGATGGTATAGGTGCTTTGTTGTCACGATCACTCCTTGGTCCATTGGTTGGATGAGAGCAGTCGTATTAGGTGGCAGAAACATGCACCTAATACGGCCATTTTCAGCAACCAAGTCCTTGTCGCACGGGTGGGCAGGTGCATTTTTGAGGAGAAGGAGGGCTTTTACCTGGTAGTGCGGGATTCCCAGTGTCTTCGTCTGGTAATGGATGACCTCCTTGACGAAGTGGCAGTGGAACCAGTCTTTGAAGATCACAGCTGTGAACCATGCCTTCAAAGAATAGTACCAGACGACAGGAAGGACATCCATCACCCCACGAAGGCACCGAGGCTGCTTTGCGCGGCCAACAACAACGGGCTTAAGCCGGTGCATGCCGTTAGCACTGGCACAACACAAAGCAGATATCTGTTCCTTGGAGAGCTTGCAGCCAGGTACACGCTTCTCCGTCTCCTCGGCTAGAGTGTTTGTTGGCAGCGAGCGATAGAATAGGCCAGTTTCATCTGCGTTGTAGACTTGACCGAGAGTGAGGCCCTCCCTGTCGATCAAGCCCTTCACCTTGTGCCGAAACTCGTCAGCTCCATCCTTATTAGCGTCCAGTGCTTCGCCATGTGCTTTATGGTTGGTAAGGCCATGCCGTAACTTGAATGCAAAGAGCCAACCCTCGGATGCCCTGAAGTCTAGGGCGTCGTGAAGCCTGGCGAACTTCTCAGCAGCAGCCTTCAGCTCCGTTCCATATACCATCACACCAGCAGCACGTTGTTGTCGATACCAAATCAACTTGGAGCGGTCGATTTCAGCAAACTTGGAGGTAAACATAACCTTCCTTTCCACGTTGCGTTTGCTTCTCAACGAGAATTCAGCCGTGTTCTTCATGAGTTTGTCTCGGGATCTCTTGATATCGAACAAAGTAGACCGGGCCAGGTTAAACTCGCGGAGAATGCGGGAAGAAGACCACGACGCATCTACTTTCTCCAATATCTCCCGCTTCTTCTCCAGAGTCAACACCACTCTCTTCCTTTTCTCAGGTGGCGGGGCCATCATCTCACACACTAAGAGGAGGCCTGAGAGCAGCAGGAGGCCCTGCATTAGGTAAGGCACCATCACAAAAGCGATCACATGGGCAGCCATAATGACGAGCGTGCACTCGCGGCGAGAGACAGGCGGAAAGTGGGGAGGATGCAGTGGCGCTCTATCGGACGTCGGAGGAATGATGTGCCACAACAATGCTCTCCCGCGCTGCACGCGGCAAGTTCAAATTACGGGCGGGGAAAAAACGTTTTTTTTTTTTTTTTTTTTTTTTTTTTTTTTTTTTTTTGGGGTTTTCGGACCATTTTGGGAATATTGGATCCCAGGACGATTATGGCCGGGTAGTGGGGATGTTCGGATATTGGGCGTCCGGATATTAGAGTGATTACTGTATAAGGAAATTGAAAGTGTCTGGTTTATGCAATGTAAATATCTTTTGGTGAGGTTATCGTCATTTATTGTTACTGAGTTGTTTTTCACGGTTCAGTATCACACTGTTTTATAATGTTTGTAAAACAATGATTTTGAAGTGCTAAGTGAACCATTCATGATAGTGCAAAGAAAGTGATGCATATAGTGGTGCGTGGTTGGGAAATGAAGTGTGGTGAGCGGCTGTGTGAGTGGTGGTGCGTGACAGACAGCTACCGCGATGCAGAAAAACAACAAAAATGACATTGCTTCCACCTCTATTTACGGCATTGTAGGAGCATCTAAGCATTCACTGATGTGCTCATATGTAAGAAGAAAGGTTTTGCTTTCTTGTGCATTATTTTATTTTTTTTATCTTGTGTATTAATATGAAAATTCTTGCATTGTAAATGGGTAACTTTTGTGAAGTGTGGTGAGCGGCTGTGTGGGTGGTGTTGCGTGACGGACAGCTACAGCTACGCAAAACGTCACCAAAAATGGCTTTGCGTCCATCTCTTTCTACAGCATCATAGGAGCATCCAAACATTCATTGATGTGCTCATAGGTAAGAAGAAAGGTTTCACTTTCTTGTGCGTGTTTTTTATTTTTTTATCTTGTTTATTGTTATGAAAATTATTGCATTGACAATGAGATGGAGAGATGGGGTGGAGAGGTATATGAGAGAGGGGGGTGTGAGTTGGGAGCAGGGGAGTGAAATGGCGGGGGACAGGGCGACTTGGAGGCGATTTGTTTGTGGCCACCCCAAACGGGATTGAGGCGTCTGGCAATAGATAGATAGATAGACAATGGGTAACTTTTGTGTTGATTGCCACAACAGGGGTTTCGCTCTCGCCACCTTAACCGCAGTCAGGGGGTTAAAGGCCATGCAGTACACTACTATATTTGGTTGTAGTACCTTATCCCAAAAGACCACCAGACATCCATTTTGGTCATATGTCAACCGCCAAGCATATTAAATGCATGGTGTGCTGGATAACAAGAAACCCTTTGGCTGGTCACTCTGTATAGTTATCTGAAAGTAGCCCTGCACTGAGTAAGTGGTTGGTGAATGCCCCCACCTATATACGATTCAGTTGAGAATAGATGTCTATGTCTAGAGCAAATTAGATTAGAGAGAGAGAGAGAGAGAGAGAGAAAAAAAAAAAAAGCCTGGGTCACCCCTGTGGATTGAGAGGTCTTATCTGCCCAAGAATAAAACTAAAGAAGAAATTGTGTAAGGAAATTGAGAATTGTTTCACCTTTTAAGATTATTTACAGTCATCCCTCATATAACCCGGGTAATATAGACTGACGACATGCCGCAGTACTGTATACTTTTCCGCTGTATACGTTCCATATGTTTCCATTATAAAGGGCTAACCTGGACTGGACATTTTCCTCAGTTGTCCTTTTCACTCCAATTCCCAACCAAACCCTCCAAAAAACACCCCACTGACATTCATTCTGGTACACATACACAGGAAGTTACTAAAAATTTACATAAGAAAAGTTCCTAGTCATAAATATAAGAAGTTTAGGCCAGTAACCTGACTGGCTCTGCTGGCCACACTCTTTGTCCCCAATGCAGCCACTAAGCAGAAGACCACCAAAAGACAGTGGAGGACACCCCCAGTGGCCAATGGGGGTGCATATGGATGTCATGTCATGTGACCAGTCACAGTGCACCGCTTGCCTGACATCATCATGTGTGACATTTGACTTTTGGTGAGCCGTCTGAGCTCTGACCCCAACAACTTGCCATGGTATACAGGTATACCCTGATATAATGATATCCCTAGATACTGTACCCTGGCTGAGTGATGGGTAGAAATACCACAATACATGTACGTCGCTTGACGGTGGCTGCTCCTTGGTTTAACAATGAGGTCTGGTCCACGGACAATGGGCCAAAATTTTGATTCACTTGTGTTCCTGCAGCCAGCTGAGCCTGCCCGCCTCCCAGGATTTGCAGAATCACTTGCGCAGCCCCCCCAGCCATCGCTTACCCCACGCTTACCCATATCGTTCTTCTTGCACCAGTCATCTCTGAGTGAGGAACTGTCTTATGCTCGCCCACCCTGCATCGTGTTGCATCACTAACATTACGCAAGCCGCAGTCGTAGTGCATTGTAACTGTGTATGAGCAGTGCCGTGAGTAGAGTAGTTATGCTAATCATGTGTGGAGTGCGATTTTGTGTGAATTTTGGCCTAATTAAATGTGACCATGTCTGGTAAGGGCGCTGCACTTGATGGTGCTTGTGTCAGTGCTAGTGGAGACCCTAGTTGAGGTGGTAAGTGGCCTGCTAGTGTTGGTGCTGACAATATTCCCGTGAAGTGTGCTCGTAATACTGTGTTTCTGGAAGTGAAGTTAGATATTCTTAAGCGGCACGACAAAGGTGAGGATGTGTGTGCCATCGCCTTGACTCTCTACCTGGCCCAGTCGACTGTCTCCACCATCATCAAGAAGAGGGAAACCATTAAGGCTGCTGCTGGGGAGGTTGCAACCTTTTCCGCCTCTCATATCACCCGCCATAGAGAGCGTGCAGTGGAGGAGCTGGAGTGGATGCTCCGCATGTGAGTGGAGGACCAGAACAGGAGGAAGGCATCCATGAGTCAGGCTGTCATTTGCACCAAGGCTCTCTCACTGTGGGGAGGAAATAAATGTGAGGTGGAGTCTTGATGACAGTGAAACATTTAAGGCTAGCCATTGGTGGTTTGACTGCTCCAGGAGGCAGGCAAACCTGCGCCACATGAAGATGTACGGTGAAGCGGCGAGTGCGGATATGGTGGCGGCGGCAGCATTTCCTGACGAGCTGATGCTCATCATCATGGAGGGTGGCTACAGTGCGAAGCAAGTTTTGATTTGTGACGAGACTGGGCTTTTTTGGAAGAGAATGTCCTCAAAGACATTCCTTGCAAGAGAGGAAAGGTCTACGCCAGGGTTCAAGGCATTGAAGGACTGGCTTACACTGCTGCTGGGGGGCAATGCCAAGGGTGACCTCAAGTTGAAGCCGCTGCTGGTCTGCCACTCCGAGAACTTTAGGGCTCTGGTGGGGTTTGTGAAGGAGAATTTATGGGTGATATGGAAGTCAAACAAGAAGGCCTGGCTGACTTCTGACATCTGTTCTTCCTATTTTCACTCATACCTCTCTTGTTTCCTCAAGAGGTATGCCTCCAGGGAGAACTTAGCCAAAAGATTTCTTGTAGTGGTAGACAGTGCGCCCAGCCACCCTTCCGCAATGAAGGGCTGGGCAAGCAACATAGAAGTGGTGTTCCTGCCCCCAACACCACGTCCTTGTTGCAACCCATGGACCAGGGGTTGATTGCAACGTTTAAGGAATATTACCTCTGCAGCACTGTGCAGCAGTTGGTGAGGGCCTGTGATGGTGATAACAAGACGACAGTGCAAACGTTCTGGAAAGGCTATAAAATACATCACACCATAAAGAACATCACTGCTGCTTGGCGGGAAGTTAGCCACCCCATCATGAACAGTGTGTGGTGGAAGCTGTGGCCGGAGTGCATTCACTCCTTCACCGGCTTCTCTGAGGGCGTGCAAGCTCCATCGGTGCAATGTGTGCGGCAGGAAATTGTTCAGCTGTTGCATGAGGTGGGCTTCAAGGAGGTCGATGCAGAGGACATGGAGGAGGTCCTGGAAAGCCGAAGGGAGGAGCTCAGCAATGAGGAGCTCCTCAATATGGAGATTCAGCGGTCGCACCAGGAGGCACAGGAGGATGAGGTCGTTCCTGAAGTGTGAGCCCTCAGAATGGAAATTCTGAGTGAGGTGGTGACCAAGGTTTACAAGGTCATTGCTTTCATGCACACATATGACCCTTTCCCAGGACGAAGCAGGAATGCAGCTGATCGGTTGGAGGAGGAAATGAAGGTGTACAGGACGATTCTGGAGAAAAAGAGGGTGGCCAGGCAGACTACAATCACTGCATACTTTAAACAGGGCCCCACCACACCAGTGACCCCCAGAGGATCTCCCCAGCCCTCGACCAGCAGAGCATCTGCCCAGCCTTCGACCAGCAGAGCATCTCCCCAGCCCTTAACCAGCAGAGCATCTCTCCATCCCTTACCAGCAGAGCATCTCCCCAGCCCTTAACCAGCAGAGCATCTCTCCAGCCCTCAACCAGCAGAGCATCTCTCCAGCCCTCAACCAGCAGAGACACACCCAGGGTCTCCTCCTGCCGAGGACGTGCTTGGTCCCTAGTGCTGGACCTCATCTCCAGCCGATACCTGTCTCCCGTTTCACCTGTGTCTCCACTGCGGCATTCTGCCACTCCATCGCTGCCTTACCTGCCTCAGCCTCCATCTCCGACACCACTTCGGCCACTGCCACTGTCTCCCTCGCCATGATGTGAGTCACTGCATCCGTCTCCCTTGCCACGACGTGAGCTACTGCATCTGTCTCCCTTGCTGCCTCAGCAGTCATTGCAGCGGTCTCCCTTGCCACCTCACTGATCATCGCAACTGTTTCCCTCGCCTCCTCCTCTGTCATTGCATTGCACTCCATCACCACCCCCAGAGCCATTGCATCATTCCCCATCGCCATCGCATCGCATCCCATCGTCACTGCCTGAGTCATCGCATCGCACCCCATCACCATCCCCAGAGCCAGTGCATCAGTCTTCTGCTTCCATCACCCCACCTCGCCAGGCTTTCTTCCCCTTCTGACGCTTCCCTGGAGATGGGGTTTGAGGGCTTTGATGAGGATGAGTGAGTTCTATGGAACACCACATGTCTCCCAGCCTCGGGGGGGATAGCAAGGATGACGACCAGGACTGGACATGGACTTACAAGAAGTGAGTGATGAGAGGTGTGTGATATTTTCTGACCTATTTTTTTATGATTTTCAGATTTTATTTGTTGGTTTTTGTGAGTTATTTACTGGTGTTAGGCTTAGGTTAGCTTCATTTACAGCTGTTAGGCCCTTTAGATTGGCTTTAAACTTTTTTTTTTTTTTGCCTCATTTGGGTGGGTTTAAGACTTGGTTGGGTGGGAAACCCAAGGCTGAAAAATGCATCCCTATACTTTATATGTTAAACCTACCCCGATGTATGATACCCCACCTAGCGATGGGTTTTTACCTAACCAGTTGCATCGTTAAACTGAGGTGTACCTGTATCTGTTTGTGACCAAGGTATATTTTTTTTTGGTCACATTATAGGTGACCGTGTAAGTACACATCTGTGTTATGTGATACTGCACTATAGGAGGGACAACTGTATTCATTTATTTTGTAATACCTTGGCAGACAACAGAAGGGCTCTGTCCTTTAGGTAGCTAATTCAAAAGCAGCCTGGTGGGGGTGAAGCTACATGTGGGTTGCACTGGGGAGTCAAGACTTGCAAAAATTTGAATGTTGAGTGAATGAATGGATAGTCCACTTTACCAGGCAGTGGACTGATAGCACTGATTGATTTTTTTCCTCTTCCTGCCTGCAGGTAGCTCACTTCCTACATTATTGAATATTTGCTAGTTTGTTTAGGATATTGATGAGAATATTAGTTTAGAATATATCTCCAACTTTAGATTTCCTTGCACTGTAGCTTGATTTTTATATTTTATGATTTGACAGAATGCAGATAAGAGCAGTGTTCAGAATCGAGATGGGAGCATCACCACCAGACAAGATGGTGGTGATATAACCACCACTTCTCTTAAGTCCCAGCTCCAAAACAGTCGAGTCAAAGCCATTGGTAAGCCTTTTGAAACTGGATATTGATTGAGTTGTTGTTGTGGTCCCATTCTCATATGGATGTTAACCAAGTGGACTGTAGGCTGGAGTTGTCCTTTTCTTGCAGTCCACCATCCTCCTGTTCTGGATAGGGAAAGAATTTGTATTACTGGGCAGTGGACTTTTGTGATTATGTTGGTGCCACTGGGTGAAGGTCTCTCTTTCCAGTGCCACATTGGTTGGATTAGGAAGGTATATCTGGAAACTTCTGGGTGGCTCAAAGGATCCACTTCAGGTCACCCTTACTGACTTAGATGGCACGCTAACAGTAAATGGCTCCAGTTGCAGTGCCTATACTCTGTTCATTTAAGGGGAATGTCAGAGCATAACCAATTGACACTCAAACTTGGTGTACAAACATTGTTAATTGACCTTATTGGAATTATAAAAGTCGATAGTGAGAGCTTTGAAAATAAGTTACTTGACAGGAGTAACATTGACAAATAAGGAAGTGAAGGAACATTGTAGTGTTCCTGTGAGTGTGTGTGAAAGCATAAGGCATAGGGGATGGTTTGGCAATGCGGAAAGAATGAGAGAATGACTAGGGGAGTCTTCGTGTGTGAGATGGAAGAAGGGATGAGGAGGGGGGAGGGGGAAACCAAGGATGAGGTGGAAGGATGGTGTGGAAAGGTATATAGGGGTGGGTGTAAGGTTAGAGAGAGTGCAGGATAGTGGTATAGGACAGGGGGACATGGAACTGATTCCTCTCTGGCCAAGCCCTCTGGACTATAAACATCTTGTTATATGTAGGTAGGTAAATCAAGCAACCAGTAAAAAAATTATTCAGGCTGCTTGTTGGTGGTAGTTACATAACACCCTGTATCTTGTAATTGCCATCAACAGATGACAAAAGGGTTATAACATGCTTGCATGGTCAAGGCCTTGAAAAATAATGTACAGTAATCCCTCTACTCTCCGACGTAATAGAGCCAAAGGCGTGTCTGGAAAGTGGTCCCATCCGGATAGTGAGCCCCAGCCTACTGGACTCGTACTTAAGTACCCTTACCCAGCCTAACTTTGAAAGCCACCTAAATAACTCCCTACCAGACATGCATAGCACCTATTTAAGACCCTATTCACACCAATAATGGACATAAAGCATGAAATAAATGAAAAGGAACCAAAGAATGAGGAATTAGAAGTGACTATACCTCAGCCAGGGTACTTGCAGCACGTCTGTGGCCACCATCTCTTAGGCTTTGGCAGTGGTAAAAATGCTCTTGATGCACGTACAGTAATCCAATGTTAAGCTGCACTTACAGTAATTCTTTGCACTGTGAGTTATAATTGTTTAACACTGCACATTCTGTTAACCCTTTAACCGCAGGTGTCATTCCAGAATGACATTGACAAAACTGGACCAAACCGCGGGTGTCATTCTGGAATGATCGTGAATATTTTGAACACCGCGCGTTTTTCCTGCGCGCAAAGTGTCTCACGCAAGAGTAGCTGTCGAGTTCTTTCACGCCAGCCATCCCACACCTCCCTCCTCCAACCCCCCCACCCCTGCCCTGACCCGCATCAGTCAGTATCTGTCCAGCTCTGTGCGTGAGAATGGCGCTCCGTCCCGACTCATCGTCGCTCGCTTCCTCCTTGAAAGTGATTAGTGCTAGTGTTCCTTCTACCTCTACACCGGTGAAGGAACTGCCGACGGCGAGGCAGAAGGGGTTGAGCACTCCTGAAATTAGAACTGAGCTGGACAAAACAGTAAGTACTACTCTTGATTGTGGCAGTGAAAGTGACACACTCACAGCAAGCAGTGACGATTTGGCAGTGATTGGTGGTGAACCATTTTCCATTGATAGTGACAGTGATGAAAGTGATCATGTTGTTTCCCCCCACCACCCCCAACTTACTCTGGGAAAGGGAAGGCTCCTATGGGCAAATCTGGTATTGCACGTGGGAAGGGAGTGAAGCGCAGGCTTACGTCTCCCACACCAGGCCCTAGTAAGCATTTCCCATCAATTTCCCGTTCCCCTAGCCCTATTGCCCTCACATCATCATCATCATCATCATCTGCCGTGCCCTCTCCTCAGTCTACATCATCTGAGGAGTACGAATTCCCAGAGCCTGCAAAGCGAGGGAAGGCAGGCCGTGCAGGCTGGGCACGTGGCAGTTGGAGGGCAAAGCTGGGCGATAAGCGAGGAGATAAGCGAGGTGATAAGTGGGGTAGAAAGGGTCAAGTTTCACCACGCACCGGGTCAGAAACCCCCCCGCCTGCCCCCCGCTCAGCTCCCTCACCCTCGCCACCCCCCCACTCACCGCCCCCGCACTCACCCCCCTCCCCGTTGCCTCCTGCCTCACCCCCCTCCCGCTCGCCTCCTGCCCCACCTCCTGTCTCACCCATTGCCTCACCCATTGCCTCACCCATTGCCTCCACTTCAGCTCCTTCTCACGGGGAAACGAGTGCAATGCAACCTGCCCCTGCCGCTGAACCACGCACAGGGCAAGTGGATGCATTTGTTTGGTCTGACGGTGCAGATTTTCAGCCACACAATCCGCCGTTTGATATGACAAATGCTGGAATACAGCCTGCCTCTCCATGCAACGCAGGAGATGACTTTGTTGATTACTTCCTGGCCTTCATGGATGATGAAATCGTGCAGCATGTCAGCGATGAGACCAATAGGTATGCAGCTCAGTGTGCAGCAGAAGGGCTGGGAGCTATTGGCTCACCAAAGCAAGTGTCGTGGTTGCCTGTCGGAATCAGAGAGCTGTATGTTTTTTTTGCACTAATGTTTCTGATGCCCCATATAAAGAGACATGAATTGGAGGAGTACTGGCTCGTGGATGACATTACTACTATCCCAATATTCGGGAAGTATATGTCACGGGATCGGTTCTGACAGCTGCTTGGATACCTGCACTTCGCTGACAATGCAAACCCGTCCCAAACTGACCCTTTGTGGAAAGTGAGGGATTTTCTCAACAGGATTAGGGATCGATTTATGCGATTTTTCCGGCCTATGCAGAAAGTCGTCATAGACGAATCCCTGGTATTGTTCAGAGGACGTCTCAAATTCATGCAGTACATCTCCAGCAAACGCCACCGCTTTGGAATAAAGTTCTTTGTGCTGTGTGACTGTGAGATGGGGTATATCCTGGAGTTTGTCATCTACTCGGCTAGTACAATGGACGTGAACAGGAAAGACCCCCTTGGCTTCTCTGGCTCCGTTGTAAAAGTGCTGATGGAGAGGTATTTTGGTGGTAATCATGTGCTGTACACAGACAATTACTACACAGCACCGAAACTCTCCAGATACCTTGCTGAACACGGCATTGGCACTGTTGGCACTGTACGGAGCTATAGGAAAGAGTGGCCAAGTTTCCCCGAAGCATCATCATCATCCAAGGGAGATGTTCACCTGAAGAAGTCAGACAAGCTTCTGGCGATCAGGTGGCATGACAAGAAGGTCGTGAATATGATCAGCACCATCCACAAGGGGGAATTGCAGAGAACTGGGAAGGTCAGCTACAGGACGGGAGAGCCAATCATGAAGCCTGATGCCGTCATTGATTACAGTGTCAATATGAGACTTGTTGATAAGTCTGATACGATGATTGGCGAAATCGACTGTCTCAGGAGAAACACCCGATGGTACAGGAAGGCTTGCCTGCACATGCTCGATATGTGCATGCTCAGCGCCTTCATTCTCTCATTCTCTACAAGACACAAGTCGGGGGCATAAGGCAACCATCACTGAGACAGTTTTCCAAGACTGTCGTGCAGCAGCTACTTCCACGATTTGGTCAGGTGACGGCATTGATCCCGAGGCGACACTCTGACACACAACCTGACCGTCTTGAGTGCCGCAATTACATGAGCCGGCACCAGCTTGTGAAATTGCCTCTTACAGCAGGCGGCAGGTTGTCACAGGGCCGCTGCAGAGTATGTTCTAACACCACACGGAGGCCTAGGACGAGAAAAATGAGCACACATCAGTGCCTGGAGTGCCAAGTCGCTCTATGTGTAACTCCGTGCTTTGCCGAGTACCACTCTCTGAGTAAATACTGAAAGTGACAGTGATATATAGTGATGCGACAGTGACGTGCTTTGCCAATAATTGTATAATGGATAATGTAGTAATAAGGGATATTTTGCCTAGAAAAAAATGTAAATATTGGCCAGTATAATAAGTGATATTGTAATAAGAGAATCTGCGGCACTTGTGTAATTCTGCGGCACTTGTGTAATTCTGTGATGCGACAGTGACGCAATATAGTAATAAGTGCAGTGTAAATATAATGTATATTGCCCAGATTGTATGTAAAATAATATTAGAAGTTAGAAATAATGAAAAGATCGCATGAAACGTCAGTGAGCGGGTGCTGCCGCAGTGAAGTGAGGCGCAGCCGCAGTGGAGAGCGGGCGCAGCCGCAGGGAAGTGCCTTTTACCTACCTCAGTGAACACAGAGTGGGTGTTTATCGTATGTACAGTGTTCATATATGTTTATATTACTATTATGAGAGAGTGGTTGGCATTTGGTACTGGTGTGTGGGGCGTAAAATAGTTATTTCACACCCCTCACTTCTAACGGCTCTCCCCGTCCTGTGAAAGTCAACAAAGTCATGAAACCTACATCAATGGAAAGCTGAAGGTTAGTACTTTCTAAAGGTACCTTATTTTTTTCTCTAGCTTTATTCTGTGCAGAGTTATTAAGGTTTAAAGGTTTGTTTACATTTGGCTGAAACCCCCGCGGGAGAGGACAGTCAGACCAAAACAATACCCGCGGTTAAAGGGTTAATTGCACCACGCCAGATTCAACCACCAGTTTGCACTCCACAGGTAATCCTTTGCACTCCAAATTCTAATTTCTTAACACTGCACAACACTGTAAATTCCCGTGTGGTCTAGTGGCGAGGTATTGCAGTTTATTCACTGTTTATTCACAAAAAATGAGCACGTGTGGCATCCATTGCGATAAGCATCTACTCACGATTGAAGTTAGGCAGTAACTGTTGGTGAGGGGGAAACAGAGTTGCCAGATCACAATGGCCACATTACCAAATTCCTCAATTTTCATTACCAAATTCGTAAAGCTAGCATTTATTCTTCACTAATTATATATACAAGTGGATATACATGTAATCACTCTTCTCATAATTAACAGCATGTTGATTATTTTCATGCTATGTAGGCTAGCAGATTAATCAGAGAGAACAAACAATCCACCATCTCCATCCTGTGTATCCTCATGCATGTGAAAAATCCATTTGGTAATGCATTATTCTGATTCATTACCAAACGAATTTTTCATTACCAAATTGGCCCACATTTGGTAATGAAAAATACCAAATAGCAACCCTGACAGGGCAGGGGGGAGGAAGGAAGGGGTGAAGGGACTGTGGTATAAACCAGCTGTTCGGTGCCGCGCGGCAATTTCAAATTACGGGTGGGAAAAAATTTGGATTTTTGGGGATTTTTTTCTTTTTTTGGCCATTTTTGGGTTCCGAAGGTCCAGACCCACAATGTCCGGTAAGTGAGGTGTCCGGAAAGTGGGCGTCTGGAAAGTACGGGGATTACTGTATGTGGAAAAATAGATAGTAGCAGAACTGAGATGTTTTCTCAAAGCAAGAGTAATACCATGTCTTTAGAAATTCGGGTCGCTAATCTCGGCCAAGTAGGATTTCGAGCGTACAGTTTTTACTGTTGTTAAGTGTGTAATGGATAGAATCATGTCAGGATTTGCCAAATGAAAGATTACGATCTTTGGAAACTGTATGATAAATTTTTCTAACACCTGAGATTCATAACACTTGGTAAAAATTTGCATAATGCAAAAGTACACAGTAAGCTTTAATGGCTTTTAGTAAATTCTATGGAGAACTTTTCAGAGTAAGTCTCGTTTAGAGCATCAGTAAAATATCCACGTTGAAAATAATACTGGCATAATGCTTTATGTATGAGTAATAATCCCGATAGGAATTTGATTAACCCGTTAACTGCTCTGTACAGCCTGGGCTGTTCCGAATGCGACTGCTCAATACAGCCCTGGTTGCTCAGGTGAATTTCAAATATAGTGCCATGGTGACCAAGGCCGACCCTTACAAGCATGTTTGAGCCTTCAAAACCGAAACCAAAACCAAAACCGAAAAAGTAAACGAAAACCATACATTCCAATAGGGAATCAGACACTTCGATGTTCATCCATGGCTTTACCAAAGTAAATATTGAGCTAATATTTCATAACTATATACTTTGGCATGTGTTCTCTGAATTCCTAAGACAAAATTTGGCTTTTGGGAAATTTCATTTTTACCCCTATGTCTGCACACCACGGACACCTCCAAAAAAACCCCATGCGCAGTTAATTAAAAGGAAGGTATACCAACTCCAAGCGGGTAGTGACCCCACGCCATTTAGTGATCCAGCAAACACTGGCAACTTTCAGGAGTTTGTGGGGGCTCTAATTGGTAATGCTGATGAGTAGAACATGATTATGTGCCAGTAGTGCATTTAAATATTTGGGTAGTGTGATGAGGAAGGATGGAAGTTTAGTTGGTGAAGTGCTTGAAAGGGTACAACAAGGAAGAAAGGTTGCTGGTTCCTTGAAAGCAGTGGTAAAAAACAGGGAAGTGAGCATGGAAGTAAAAAAGTTACTACTTGACAGTATTGTGATACCAACTCTAATGTATGGAAGTGAAGCTTGGACTTTGTTGGAGGGACAGAAGTCAAGAGTGAGAGCATTTGGAAATGAGTTATTTGAGAGGAGCATGTGGAGTTACATGGAGAGACAGACTGACAAATGAGGAAGTGAAAGAGCATTGTGGTGTGGATGTGGGTGTGATAAAAAGCTTTAGGAGAAACACATTGAGGTTGTTTGGCCATGTGGAGAGGATGGAGAGTGAGAGACTGATGAGGAGATTGTATATGAGTGAGGTGGAGGAGGGGAGAGGGAGGGGGAGCCCAAGGATGAGATGGAGGGATGGAGTAGAGAGGTATATTGAGAGACGGGGATGTGAGTCGGGAGCAGGGCAGTGAAATGGCGAGTGACAGGGCGACATGGAGGTGATTTGTTTGTGGCCACCGCTTATGGGATTAAGGCATCTGGCAGTAGATAGATAGATAGATAGATAATGTACAGTACTTGCATTGTTTTTAGATATGGATTTAGGTATTCATCCATCCATCATCCAGTCCTATGTTGCCCCAGGAGGAGCGTAGGAGCCCGAGGCTAGGCAAGTTGGTTCTGACATTTAAGATGAGAGTGACCAGTCTCACTCATCCCTGAGTGGTATTATGTGAGCAGTAACCCCAACCACCACTTGGATATAAACCTGCATCAGCTCAATCTGATTGGAGCCCTTAATTACCCACTAATTCACTCTCATCTTAAATGTCGGGACCAACTGCCTAGCCCCGGGCTCCTACGCTTCTCATGGGGCAACATAGGATTGAATGATGGATGGATGGATCACCAGGCTCCATAATTTGGTTATATGGTTACCACCCAGCATAGTAAATGGCATCCTGGTGTACAGGAAACCATTTGGCTTGTCACTCAGTGTAGAGTCACCCAGAGGAAGAAGGAAGAGGAGAACATGAAAGAAATAAAGACAGAAGAGGGAGTGTAAAGTCACCCATAACCAGAAGGAAGAGGAAAGAAGTACCGTCAAGCCTCGGTAAGTCGGACACGCATAACTTAGATCCCCGTATAGGTCGGACAAGGAGGTCACTAAGTGGGCATTTGAAAAATTCAAAGTTGCACCGCCCCCATTCAAAAATCCCGCCCCACCACGTCCGTGGTGGAGTTTACCCGGTGCCAAACTCTCACTGTTTACACTGTGAGCAGTCACACAGCCACGTTTGTGATACTGTGCCCTGCTACTGTTCTCTTGTGTTGCAGTATTTTCTTGTGATTTTGTCAGGATTTACCTATCCAACTATGTCATCTCGTGGTGCTTCAAAGTCTCGGAGTTGTAAGGGAGGCCTTCAACCTCTGCCAAGGCCCATCCATCCTCACTGCAGCCTTCAACCTTCAGAGCTGGTGAGGAAATACTGCTGGACAACAGCTCTTCATCCTCAGAGTAATTCTAGCTCTGGGGACGCCACTAGCCACATGGGAATATTCATCATATCATCGCTCATCTCATGGTATGTAACATCGTGTAAAACATTTTCCTTTGTGCAGTTGTCATATATATACTGTTAAGAGACATCATAGTTTTCATATATTGTACTTCGATGTGCCTTTAAACTTGTATGCATGAGAATGTGAAAATTTATGCGGGTTTAGAGTACGAACCCGTATAGGTTGGAAAATTGCATAACTCGAACTGACTTACCCCCCATTTAGTCCAAGTTACCAAGGCATGACTGTACTGAAAATATTGTTGAAGAGCCTTTTTTATTAAATTTGACCAAAAGTGTCTATTTTCACCAAATCAAGTGCATTTATACATCAAAAGTGGTGACATCACTTAACCAGCAGTGATATCACTTAGCTTGGTATGACATCACCACTACTTCAGCCAGTCAGTGCTTGGGACATTTTATGAGCATTTTTATATAATTGCTTGAGTTTGCATAAGTGGGTATATGTGGATTAACTGTGACCAAATGGTGAGGTGAGAGTGTGAGAGAGTGGGAGTATGGATGGGGTATATCATATATGTGTGAAAGTAGGTGAGATTTAGAGGACAAAGGAGGATGTACGTATTGTTGTGTGAAAGAGATGGAAGGAGAATATAAGAGAGTATGGATCAGTTGGTTCAAGGACTGTGTGGGTAAGACTGAAAGTGGGAATACAAACTTGGGCAGTTGTGTGTATGTGCCAACACAAGATCATGCAAGCAGAATCAAGGAAGAGTTCTGGGCAAATATGGAAGTGTGAATGGAAAAGTTTGAATGGAATGAGAGAATGTTTTTGATTGGAGATATGAATAAAAAATGTAGGGAATTTAAAGGTGGATGGAGTAGTTGGTGGGTGGGGTGTGCTTGCAGAAGTAGATGAGAATGGCAGAGCTCTGGTGGACATTTGTGTGGGGAGGGGGTTGGTGATAGCCAATGCCCTCCTTAGGCACAGAATGATCCAAGGTATATGTGGCAAGTAATGAGAAGGGTGAGTGGTGAACTGAATAAACGAAAGGCAATGATTGATTATGTGTATGTGGATGACAGAATGAGAAGGCATATAATGGATGCAAGACCTTACAGAGGTTGGGGGAGTGGACTTTCTGACAACCACTTTGTGGTGGTAGGAGTCAAGGTTCAGGTGCAATGGAGGAATAGAAGGAGGGAAAGACAGGAGGAAGTAGTTCATACAAGGAGGGGAGAAAGGTTGTAAGAGGATGGAAAAAAGAAGAATACAAGAGAGAAGCGGAGGAGCAATTGGGTAAATATGATTTGGAGCAGATGGGGCAGGTGGAAGGTGTGTGCAAGATATTCACAGTAGAATCTGTACATTATGTGAGGTGAGGTGTGGGGTGAAGAGAACACGAAAGGGGGTGCAAGGAACAGCTTGGAGGAATGGAGAGGTGAGGCAAGCTGTGATGCAAAAGATGAAAGCATATAGTAAATGGATGGGAAGCAGAGACATGGAGAAAGTTGAGATGCAGAAGAGAGAGTTATATGTAGTGAGTAAGAGAGAGGAAAAGATTAGTAAGAGAGAGTAAAAAGAGAGTAGATGAGAAATTTGGAAGGAATTTGAGTGTAAAGTGGAGGAAATGTAAGAAAATGTTGTGGAAGGAGGTAAAGAAAGTTAGACAGTGTGATAAAAAATTAGTAGGGGAGTGAAGATAAAAATGGTGGATCAATAGTGGAGAAGGGAGAAAAATTGAGCAGATGGAAAGAACACTTTAGCAGGGAGAAAAATTGAACAGATGGAGAGAACACTTTAGCCCCTAAAGTGCTAACATGACAGATCGATCCTTTTTCAGGATTACGCTAGATGCTGAATGTGATCGATAGAGGAGCCTTTGTAAAAAACTGCAGACACTAGGCTTTGGCCCGATTGTGACGTATATCGATACAAACCAACGAGAACTAAGTCCTGAGTAGGCAGGGAGGAAGATCCAGGCCCCTACCCATGGTGGGGGGGGGGGTGATTCCCCGACTGCCCTCTCGCCACCTTCTTCTACCTCAATACCTTTGTTCCCTCTTCCCCTCCCTCACCTCTGACCACCTCCTGCTCCCTCCCTTGCCCTCCCTCACCATCCTCCATCACGCTGCCATGGTTCCCCCCCTTTCACCCCCTCCCTGTCTCCCTGGTGAGGGTTATATCCCCCCTACCCACCCTCCACACCCCCCTCTCTGCCTGTCCTTTTTGTCTTGTGGTGTCTGTCTCCCACCTCTGTATCCCTGTACCACCCCTTGAGGCCTCTCCCCACCCCCCCCCACCCCCCACCCCCTGAAGTATGCTGTCCACTTACCTCTCCCCCCCTTCCCCTGCCTAGAGTATACATCTTTGTTACTATTCATGTCGCGTGTTTTCATTCAGTACCAGATTATTGTTTGTGTAATTCCATACACTGATGCACAGAACATAGAATGTATGTTTTTTCATGTTTTTTTCTGAGGGGAGGGGATGGGGGGGAAGGGTTGAGGGGAGAGGGGGATGATGGATTGTGTGAGTAACACCAAGAAAAAGATTTTGCATGCTTTTGCTTATTTTCTTTTTCATTTTGACAGCTGCACAGCTATGATGGAAGGAGATTGGGGGAGGGAAGGTGGGGAGGGGAGAAGCACTGGGGGGAAGGGTGTTAGGAGTGAGTGAGAAACACCATCATAATTATATTGCATGCTGTTGTTTGAAAAACAAAAAAAAAATGAACTGGAAAATTCTGAAGGGGGGTAGGGGAGGAGGGAGAATAGATCTAGCTTTTTTTTCCCCTTGTTACTGTTGTTTGCAGATGATACTGTGTTGTTGAGTGAAGACAAAGGGGAGCTGCAAGGCTTGGTGGATGAGTTTGAGAGAGTGTGTAAGAAACAGAATCTAAAGGTGAATGTAGGGAAGAGTAAAGTGATGGTCTTTGAGAGAGGTGAAGTCAGTGAATGTACGGCGAGGTTGGATAGTGAGGAAATGGAAAATGTGAGTACGTTTAAGTACTTGGGTAGTGTGATGAGTAAGGATGGAGGTTTGGAGGGTGAAGTCCTTGAAAGGGTACAGCAGGGAAGAAAGGTTGCTGGTTCCTTGAAAGCAGTGATAAGAAACAGGGAAGTGAGCATGGAAGTGAAAAAGTTACTACATGACAGTATTGTGATACCAACTCTAACGTACGGAAGTGAAGCTTGGACGTTGTTGGAAGGACACAAGTCAAGAGTGAGAGCAGTGGAAATGAGTTATTTAAGAGGAGCCTGTGGAGTCACATGGAGAGAGAGGCTGACGAATGAGGATATAAAGGAGCGTTGTGGTGTTGATGTGGATGTGATAGGAAGCGTTATGAGGAACACACTGAGGTGGTTTGGCCATGTGGAGAGGATGGAGGATCAAAGACTGACGAAGAGAGTGTATGTGAGTGAGGTGGAGGGGGAAAGAGGGAGGGGGAGGCCGAGGATGAGATGGAGGGATGGGGTGGAGAGGTATATGAGAGAGGGGGATGTGAGCTGGGAGCAGGGGAGTGAAATGGCGGGGGACAGGGCGACTTGGAGGCAATTTGTTTGTGGCCACCCCAAACGGGATTGAGGCGTCTGGCAATGGATAGATAGATAGATAGATAGATAGTTATTTCATTCTTTGCTCATCCTTCTGCCTGCCGGTGACTTTACGCTCCCTCTTTTGTCTTTCCTTCCTTCATTCTTTCTCCTTCTACCAATGGGTGATTCTACACTGAGTGATAAGCCAAATGGTTACCTGTACACCAGGAAATCATTTGCTACACTGGGTGGTAACCGTATAACCAAATTATGGCACCTGGTGGTTTAGTGGGTAATTGTGGCACTCCAATCGGACTGAGCTGGTGAAGGTTTATATCCAAGGGTTGGTTGGGGTTATTGCTCACGTAATGCCATTCAGGGATGAGTGAGGCTGGTCGCTTTCATCTTAAATGTCAGGACCAACATGCTTAGCCTCGGGCTTCTACGCTCCTCGTGGGGCAAGGTAGGATTGGATGATGGACGGATGGATGGATGGAAATTCTTACAGCTATTTGATTTGACACCTCAAAGGGGATGGGATGGGAGGGAAGGGATGAGGGGAGAGGGGAGAGGGGCTGGTGGAGTGCGTAACACCAAGAACAAGAATTTGCATGTTTTTTTTTTTTTTTTTTTTTTTTTTTTTTGACAGCTACACAGCTGTGAAGGAAAGGGATGGGGGGGAAGGTGGGGAGGGGAGAAGTGTTTGGGGGGAAGGGTGTTGAGAGTGAATGAGGAACACCGACATAGTGTGCATACTATCATTTATAAAAAAAAAAAAAAAAAAAAAAAAAAAAAATTGAGCTGGATAATTCTGAAGGGGGGAGGGAAGGAAGAGAGAGGGAGGTGATGGAAGTGGGTAAGGAAGGTCATGGGAGGGGAGAAATGAGGGAGAGAGAGGTGGGAGCACACAGAAAACTGGAGTCGCCTTGCCTGGAAGGGTAACATTTTTCAACTTTGATGGGCTATAGCTCATGAACCAGTTGGTCTAAAATGCTCTGGTTTGCGGCATAAGGTGTGTAAATTCAAGCGCTAAACCTTGGGCATAAAACTTTATACTTCTGTAAGAGTCGAAAAATCAGTTCCATATACTGTACAGGTTTTCAGGGAAGTTCGGTCGATCGAATTGCGTTTCCTAGGAGTTAAAGAACTGTTAAACATAGAGAATTAAAGTAATTTGGGTATAAGTGGCTGGGGAATGGCTGAGAGGAGGGTGGTGACAAGGGAGGAAGTAATCAGTAGGATGAAAGTTGTGCAAGCAGTGAATTTAAAATTGGGAAAGTTCCAGGAATTGATGGAGTGTATGGTGAAATGCTGAAGCGTGGGGGAGAGATAGTAACAGAATGGATGTGGAAGATGTGCAGATTGGCCTGGGAGGAAGGTGGGAGTCCCAGGGGATTGGAAGTCAAATATAATTATTCCCATATACAGAGGAAAAGGGGAAAAAGAAGTGTGTGGTGATTTTAGGGGCATTTGTCTTCTTAGTGTAATAGGAAAAGTATATGGTAGGATATATATTGACAGAGTTAGGGAAATAACAGAGGAATAATTGTAGCAGAACAGGGAGGTTTTAGAAAGGAAAGAGGTTGTGTAGATCAGATAATCTTCCTTAGGACTTGAGTGAAAAAGTTTCTAGAGGAGGGAGAGAAGCTGTATGCGGTCTTCATGGATTTGGAGAAGCATATTACTGAGTGGATAGACAAGGAATGTGGAAAATATTGAGAATGTATGGAGTAAATGGGAAGTTGTTGAATGCCGTGAAGAGTATGTATGAGGGTGCTAAGGGTGTAGTGCATGTGGATAGTGAACTGAGTGAATTTTTCTGTCTGAATGTTGGATTGAAACATGGATGTGTCTTGTCTCCATGGTTGTTCAATCTGTATCTAGATGGGGTTATAAAAGAGATACAAGGTAGAGCTGTGAATGTTGGAGCAGCCCTGATAAGAGAGAGCAGCACTTGGAAAGTTCCTGTATTATTGTTTGCAGATGATACTGCATTATTGAGTGAAGATGAAGGGGAGCTGCAAGGCTTGGTGAATGAGTTTGGGAGAGTGTGTAAAATGGAAGCTAAAGGTGAATGTAGGGAAGAGTGAAGTTATGGTCTTCGAGTGGAATGAAGTCACTGAATTTACATAGTGGTTGGATGATGAGGAAATGGAAAATGTGAGGTCGTTTAAGTACCTGGGTAGTGTGATGAGTAGTGACTGAGGTTTGAAGGATGAATTGCTTGAAAGGGTACAGCAGGGAAGAAAAGTGGCTGGTTCTGTGAATGCAGTGATATAAAATAGGGAAGTGAGCATGGAAATAAAAGTCGGAGCATGATAGTATCGTGATGCCTGCTCTAATGTATGGAAGTGAAGCTTGGACCTTGTTGGAAGAACACAAGTCGAGTGAGAGAAGTGGAAATGTGTCACGGGGGGATGTGGAAATACGAATAAATTGCAAATAAATAGTCGGTTGACACAAAGGAATCGACTTGTGAAATCAGGTAGTAAATTTTACTTTATGCTGGCTTAGTTCACTGAATCTCTAAAGACGAGAATTTGATAAACTTTCTCAGCAGCACACAGTGGAGACTAATTGTTCACAAATGCTGAATTGTCAATACTGTTGGCCTCTGAGAAAGCGTCCTTACCCCTGACAATCAGTAATAATAATAATAATAATAATGAACAGACTCTTGCTAGGGCTAACTCCTGGCTGACACAACAGATTTATGAATTAATACAAAGGAACTGGCCTAAATACCAGTTGTGATTAATATAAGAAATTTGTGCAAACTGGGAGAAGCAAATTAAAGAAAGCACAGTGTGGAGAAATCAAACAGTTCTAGATTAAATGAAGCTTAGAGAAAAGAACTGTAAATTTATTAATTATGACAAAATAAATTTACATTACAAGAATCTCAAAGTGAATTCAAAATATCAAAGCAAAGGAAATACACTCACTCACGCACTCAAACAAGTAGCCAAATAATCTTAAGCCTAGGAAAAAAGAACTGAAATACTGGTCAGTGGAGGAAAATGGGGCCACAGCTGCGAAGAGTCTGGGTGTCTGTCTGTTGCCTCTCGATGCGCTGCAATTCGCTACTGCCGATCATCAACTCGGTGGGGAGATGCGGGGAATCGTAGAACTGCTGGAGACTGTAGCTGCTATGATGGGGGTCTTGCTCTCAGCACTGTGCACGACAACATCTTACTTCCATGGCTGTCCGACACTAACTAACTACTGTTCCCAGGCCGGGTACAGGGGTGTGAGAAATGGGCGAGGCTTAATGGCTAGAGAGGCAAGGCATGGGAATGACAGTTACACAAAAATGTCGCTAAGAGAAATGCACTGTCTACACATAAAGACAGTCACTTATGAAGCAGTGACGAATGTTATGAAACTGTTTCAAATGAGTGCAAACATGAGTGGTTAACTGACTGAGTGAAGTTCCATGGGTTTCAACATTGTTCAGGCGTTCCCATAATGGGGTGCTTTGGAGCCGCCATTGAAGTGGTCGAGCCTGCCACTGACAGTGAACAGTCGCACTCTTATGAATCATTAATAATATATCTTTGTGTGGACTTATGATTCAAATTAATGTTTGTAATGTGTAGAGGAATTATTTTTTTCTCAAATAATTGAGAAGAAATGAAGGCAAACTACTTATTTTTTTCATAGTAATACGTAAAAAATATTTATCCAGCTAGACTAGCATCAAATGAACTCTAAGATCCTCATTTATTTTGCATTAGTAGTCTTTTATTGTACTGAAAGAGATGAGTTACATTATTCACTATTGGCTGGAACAAAATACTTTGTAATTTCCCTCTTCAAGTCGATTACTAGCCAATATAAGTAAAAAATCGGTACGACGCTCGTAACATCCCAAATATCCAAGTGGCGCATGCGCATTGAAGGTACAGTCCCAGGGACAAGATAGACTCTGCTTTTGTTTACTAATATTGCGGCACCCAAGATTTTGCAATATTCACATTTGAGGACATCAAGATAATTTCAGAAAGGCTGTCTTAGATAAATATTTTTACAGATCAGCTTCTAACTAACTGCTCTTTGCTGCAAGATATTACCAAATTCTTCTGTTACTGTGCTTTCATTTCACCAAAGATTTTGTGTGCATGTGGGACAAGGGGGATGTTGTTGATAGTGAGGTGTGAGTTATGACTGTGTTCTACCATAAAAGAGGCCATTCTGAGTCTTTTTGTAGTACACCAGTCATGAAGTGTGTGTGGGAGTGTTAAGTCATCTGGGTAGAAAGCAGTGTGTACTTTGTGAGTGAAAGTGAAAAGCAAATATTTTTATGTACATATATTTTTCTATATATACTTATTATAGAGAATATATTCTAATCTGGATTGATTAGCCACTTTGAGAAATATATACATACTGTATATGACACTATATTATCCAAATTGTTTATTTTGTAATTTCATCATTCATCATCTGAGGAAATTGATGGCCACCCCTATTAATGCACAGGGGAACACAATAGTATGATCCTGACATCTCAGATTCTCAGCGTGCGTCCTCTCGACTTCAGTCCAGCCTTCCGACCTCTCTCAGAGCAGGCAAAAAATGACTGTTGACCGTTCCTGGATTTGGGACGGTTTGTCGAAATCGTTGACTGAAGGCGAATTTAGGCATTAATAAATTTAAGTTAGTAAATCGTCTCAGAGGAGGAAAATATGACTTTCCTCATTGAAACCATATATTAAGAGATACAAATCTACTCATTTCTAAAGAATTAACATAGAAAACATTAAATTATAAGGGATGAATGAGCTAACTAGTTGCTAGACTTGCCAGATTAGAATATTTTTACCTTTTTGTATGACTCATACAAATGAATAAGCTCTTGTTCTGTGTATTCATTGGAGAGTGTAAGTGGTTTTGTAAGTAGGAATGACATTAATCCTATCACAAGTGCACACAAACAAATGCAGCATATGATTCATGAGCATGCGTGTCCTACGATGTCTGTGGCAGGCTCGACCATGACAATTGTCAATTGTCTTCCACCCCATAAAGTACCCCATTATAATACAATGTCACAAATTACCATACTAATAATACGGTCTAGTGAATTCATGACATTATGCCCCATCAAAATGAAATTTTTCATAGATAATATAACAGTAGGTAATATGTACATCCAAACTCAGTCACACAAGATTCACACTGTGATATGTGTACTGTCCTGCTACAGGAGAAAATCACTTGCCATTGAGCTGATGACAGGGAGTGCTGGAGCTCCCGTTTCATCAGCCCTCAGGACTAGTTCCTGACCATCCCCCTTTGCTGAACTTTTTCAGTGTCTCAGTTACACAGAGAGTAGGCCAGCATGCTCTCCAACACAAATTTCTCTAACTGTCTACACCAAACTACATGCACATTACACACTACACTTCCTTTTCCAAAATTAAAAAAAAAATCATGGCATTTCATCACCCAGCCTCCGAGTCCCTGGGGAGGGGGGTCATAAATGCCCCCACCTTCTGCCTCTCTCCCGGTGACGACTCGAGATGCCAGGAACCACTGTCTGACTCTCTTCTTCTTCATTTCTGCAACTTTCGTGGCCTTTCCTCTAACTTTCGCTCTGTTGAGCACCACCTCTCCTCCTCTAAACCTCACCTTCTTTTTCTAACTGAGACTCAGCTGTCTGAGGACACTGACAGCAAACTCTTTTCTGTATTCTCCTACTTTCTCTATACTCATTTCAAAGCCAAATGTGGCTGTTGTGTATATATACGCAACTTATCTTGCTCTCATGTTCCTGAACTCGATTCTTCTGAATTCTCTACACTCTGGCTTCGGCTTTCCTGTCATTCTCTGACTAAATATATCTGCGTTGAGTACACCGCTTCCCGTCCGATCAGCGAAGTTAAGCAACGTTGGGTCTGGTTAGTACTTGGATGGGTGACCGCCTAGGAACACCAGATGCTGTTGGCATCCCTACGTCAAGTAGGGTTGGAGGAGGATTAGCGCCCCTCCCTGTAAAACAATTAACTCTAAGCCCTTGGCCACCCCGTTTGGGATACATGGCGTCTGGCAATGAATGAATAAATGAAGTTTACTTATCCCCTAATTCTACTATCAAAAATTCTTCGACTATCTTACTTCTACGATGGAACACATTCTATCCATTTCTCCTTTCTCTGAAATCTCCATTCTAGGAGATTTCAATGTTCACCACCACCTTTGGCTCTCCTCCCCTTTCACTGATCCACCTGGTGAACAAGCCTACATCTTTTCTATCCTTAATGACCTAGAGCAGCTTGTACAGCACCCTACCTGTATCCCAGACCGCCTTGGAGAGAGCTCCATCATACTTGACCTCTTCCTTACAGCTAATCCTTCTGCACTGTTAATCTTTTCTCTCCGTTGGGCTCCTCCGATCACAACCTTATTACCTTAACCTGTCCAATCACTCCGGTACGGCCTGTGGACCCTCCAGGGAAACGTCGTCTGTGGCATTTTGGAGCCGCGGATTGGGAGGCCCTCAGGCAGTACTTCTTTGATTTTCCCTGGTATGATTATTGTTTCCATGGCCGGGAGCCATCTGAGTGTGCCTTGTGCATTACGGAGGTTATTCTCTCGGGCATGGAAGCCTACATTCCTTTCTCATATCCTTTGACTAACGCAAGAAAGCCTTGGTTTAATCACGCTTGTTCTGATGCAGTCTGCAACAAGGAGAGGGCCTACAAAAGGTACCGGAGCCAACCCACCCCTGAATCACATCATCTTTACGTTTCTGCCCAGAATCGTGCTAAGTCTGTTCTTTGCTCTGCTAAAAATAATTTCATCCGTACTAAGTGCTGTCAACTCTCCAGCTCGAATTCTTCCTGCTCCTTCTGGCACCTTGCCAAAAACCTTTCTAACAACTTTACTTCATCATCCTTCCCTCCTCTTTTCTACTCTGATGGTTCTGTAGCTATTTCTTCTACTGATAAAGCAGATCTCTTCGCACAGACTTTCTCCTCCAATTCCACCTTAGACGATTCCGGTGCTGTTCCTCCATCACTTCCCCCCTCTGACTTCCTCATGGCTGACATTAAAATTTCTTCAGTTGATGTATTTTCTGCTATCACTGGCCTCAATACTAACAAGGCATATGGGCCTGATGGAGTCCCTCCTGTTGTTCTCAAGAACTATGCTTCTTTGCTTACACCCTGCCTAGGCAAACTCTTTCGCCTTTGTCTGTCAACTTGTACCTTTCCTTCTTGCTGGAAGTTTGCTCTCATTCAGCCAGTCCCAAAGAAGGGTGACCACTCCCAACCCTCCAACTATCGTCCAATTGCTTTAACGTCCTGTATTTCAAAAGTTTTCGAATCAGTTCTCAATAGAAAAATTTTGAGGCACCTTTCTATCACAACCTTCTTTCTGATTGTCAGGGACGCTCTATTGGCGATCTTCTCACCTACCTTTCAGACTCCTGGTCATCCTCCTTTTGGGACTTTGGCGAACGCTTTGCTATTGCACTTGACAAATCAAAGGCTTTCGATCAAGTCTGGCATAAATCTTTAACTTCCAAACTGCCCTCTTCCTGTTTCTATCCTTCTATCTGTGCCTTCATCGCTAGCTTCCTTTCTGGTCGTTCTATGGCCACTGTTGTAGACGGCCATCGTTCTTCTCCTAGATATATCAACAGTGGTGTTCCTCAGGGCTCTGTCCTATCACCAACTCTCTTCCATTTATTCATCAATGACCTTCTAAGCTGTACAGCTAACCCTATCCACTCATACGCTGATGACTTCACCCTTCACCTTTCTATTCGGTTCCCGCAATGCCCATCTCAGCAGTTACTTCATCAAACAAGGGATGAGGCTATGGCACACCTAATGTCTGACTTGGCTCGTATCTCTGATTGGGATAAAAATAACCTGGTTGTTTTTAATGCATCTAAGACTCAGTTCTTACACCTATCAACCCGACAAAATCTTCCACAGGTATACGCACTAATGTTTAATAATATTCAGCTTAATTCTGCGTCATCCTTGAACATGCTTGGGGTTTCATTTACTCGGGACTTATCTTGGAAAGATCATATAACATCTCTTGTAAAATCTGCTTCCAAGTGATTGGGCGTGCTAAGCCGGCTCCGTTCTTTCTTTACCCCTGCAGAATTGTTGACTCTATACAGGGGTTTTATTCGCCCCTGTGTGGAATACAACTCTCATGTGTGGAGAGGCTCCCCACACACAGCTCTTCTCAATAGGATGGAGTCAAAGGCTTTTCGTTTCATTAACTCTCCTCCTCTTACTGACTCCCTTCAACCTCTGTCTCTTCGCCGCACTGTTGCATCTTTATCTCTTTTCTGTCGCTACTTTAATGGTCACTGTTCCTCTGAACTGTCTGCATGCATCCCTCCACCTCTACGATGGGCATGTAGGACCCATCTAGCAGCAAACTCTCATCCCTTTTCTGTCCAACTCTGTAATGGAAGAGTTAATCGTGACTCACAGTCCTTCATTTATGCAACAGGTCAGCTCTGGAACTGTCTCCTTCTGTCTGTATTTCCTGCTGCCTATGATCTCCAATCTTTCAAACGTAGTGTGTCCAGGCATCTCAAAATGATCGGATCTTGAATTTGGCCCTCTATTGTATTTTGTTTTTCTCTTGGAGGGAACTGTTATTGCGAGCTCGTGGCCTTTGGTTCCTTCTTCCTCGCATAAAAAAAAAAATTAAAGGGTAATAACCTCGTATTTACGTTAATCGAAACAAGCTTGAGGGAAAGAACTCCATGACGACGGTGAAAAATCCTGTACTCAGGTCAAACTGAACTAAAGTTTGCTACATTTACATTAACAACTAATTATTATGTGGCGTGGTGTATGTGATACATGGTGTACATGTGACAGTTGTAGTGTAACTGTACCTATGTGTAAAATTATATAATACAAAGCAATAGTAAATGGGGATGACGAGAGCAGATGAGAAGAGGCAGCAGCATGCGGCAGAGACGATCAGCTGATCTGCACGGCAAAACTGCTACATTCGCCAACTGTACCTGTGAAATTAATCAGTGTGGAGCATCAATAGTGTCAATGCAACAAACAGTTTGTATTAAGTTGCAGTTACCCTCTGCCAAGTAGTCAATGCATGCACAATGAAAAGTACGCTTCAGCTGAAAATTGAACTGACAGCCAAAGCTTCATACATTTGAGGTTGCCATTATTTCCTTATTGGGTAGATTATTAACCAGGAAACATTGTCCTTCAATTGCTCAAATCACTGAGGATGCCTGTAGTTTACTGGTTAAACCTGTATCTCTATTAACTGGAGAACAAGGTTTTCCCTGGTTAACACGTAGACACAGTGTTTATGTAAGGGGTGAGGTCCAAAGCCTTGCCTGGTGCTTTCAAGGGAGACAGCAGTCAATCAGGCACCAGCTTCTTTCATCTGCAAGACCAGCTTCACTTCAGCTGATCCATCCTGTGCAACATCAACCCCTGGTACATTAAAAAGATCCTGATGGGTGCTGATTAACTAACAGGGCCCTCAATGACCCAAAGCCCGTCACAGGTCGATAGTAAGAGTAGTGACTGTTAACTCAGGGCTCTGTGCATATGCTTCTAGTCTAAGTACCATCTGACAGCATTTGTACCTACGCACTTGGACATCCTAAGAGCATACTTACCCTTAATCCCTAAAGTACTAAGCACATTATTCGGGCTTTTTGGGCAGTTTCTTAAAAAGACGAGAATTGCCGATCGTGCAACATCCACAAAGAACTTGCAGCAGCTGGCTCCACCCCAACTGTGACGTAGATGGCTTCTAACCAATCAGAACTAAGTGTTGGACACACCGGAGGGGGACCCAGGCCTGTACCCAGGCAGTGAGGGGTGTACCCCCTGCTTCCCTCTCACCATGTCCATCTACCCCACTACCTTGTTACCCTACCTCCCACCGTTCTTCCCACCACCACCACCCCTCCCACACCCTCCTCATGCATCCCCCTCCTCCCATGTGGATCCCCCCCTCCCATGTGGATCCCCTCCCATGTCTCCCCCCTCCCTCCTAATCATCTGGGGGGAGGGTATTTCCCTCCTACCCTCCTTCCATGTCCCTGTACTCCACGTGGGCCCTTCCTTTGTGTCTGGTGGTCTCCTCCCATCCCTCCATCCCATACACCCCCTCCTGGCCTCACCACCTCCCACCCCCACCCCCAAGCTCGCAGTATCTTTACCTCCCCGGTCTTGAATATTTTGCATATTTTTTACGCTTTATGGCGCATGTTTTTGAATCATTACCTACAATTTTTCGTGTCTTTGCATGCAGATATCTATCTATCTATAGCCCGACGCCCTAATCCCGCAAAGGGTGGCCGCAGACAAAACGCCTCCAAGTCACTCTGTCACCCACCATTTAACTCCCCTCCCCCCAACTCACCTCCCCCTCCCTCATATACCTCTCAACTCCATCCCTCCACCTCATCCTCAGTCTACCCCTCCCTCTCCCTCCCTCCACCTCACCTACATACACCCTCTTAGTCAGTCTTTCATTCTCCATTCTCTCCACATGTCCATACGGATATGCACACCACAATTATTTTAGCTGTCTTTTTTCGAAACCTACTCGAAAAAAAAATTTTATTTTGACAACTCGGAGGGGAGGGGAGGCGGGGGGAGGGGAGGGGAGGGGAGGGGAGGGGAGGGGAGGAGAGAGGAGGGGAGGGGGACTGGAGGCATGGGGAGGGGAGAGGAGGGAAGGATAATTTATATTATTTATCATAGTTTTATTTGGGGGGGTTCATGACCATTTTCCCTAGCTAGATTTGACAGCTCAGCAGGGAGGGGAGAGGGGGAGGGAAGGTTAGGCGAAGGGAGATGAGGGGAGGGAGGGGATTGGAGGTATGGGGAGAGGAGAGGAGTGGAGGATAATTTTTACTATTTATCATATTTATTGAGGTTTGTCACCATTTTATTTTTTTCTAAGCACATTACAGTAAAAGTCCTATTATTCGGCAGCTGATTGTTCGGTAGATCCGACATTTTGGCAGTTTTGAGAAATAGTCCCATTTACGAAAATCATTGATTGTTCGGCAGATGTCCAGAATCATCTCGGCAGTCTAGGAAGTGTTATCTGTGGCTTGTAGGCCTAATGTTTCATTACACTTCTGTATGGTCACTAATTTCTATATTTTTATTCAGATTCAGGTATAGTACTGTATTGATTACAATATTGCACAGTATCATACACTACAGTATCCACCCCCACCAAATTAGTGAGGGTTAATTTCCAAGCCCCTACGCTAATTCTTGAAATTCTTTCATTCTTGATGCCTTGCTGAAAATGACACTTACCGGTAATTGAGTAGCCCATGAACCACTGACACTGTAATGCATTACCCATAGATAAATGGTGCTTGTTAAATCAGTTTCCCCATTGTTTTTAGCTGTACGGCTGTGACAGCTCTAGTATTTTTATTCCTCAACATAATGGTGGGACTGTCCTGTTTAACTGAACCTAACCTAACTGAGTTTAACTGTACCTTATAATTTAACCAAACTTAACCTAACCTAAAGTCAGAAAAATACTTAAAAATAAACTGGAGGAATATGAATTGCTAAGGTCTTTCTGATGAATGTTAAACGTACATTTAGTGCTCATTCTTTTGTTTGTTTTTGTGCTTAACGTGAAAGAGAGAGCATTGATGCAAACGGTAATATATCCCATTAACCCCTTAATAACCTCCGGCACTGAACAACCTTTTACAGTACCGATGTCAGTGATGTTAAGTTAATGTGAGCTCTAAAGAAAACTGAACAATTATGGGGAGGGAACTAAGGTCACTGGTATGTTTACATGACTACGCTACAATTCCAAGCAGTTAGGCGGTCGGTTAATCTCAGATGTTTTCGCCCATTTGGTAAATGCACCGTAACTTTATCAATCTTTCCATGACTCATAGCGAATCATAGCATGGGTTTAGGAAGCTAAATAACACATTGCTAGTTGAGCCAGACGATTATCTTCCCATCTTTAAGAAAAATAAATTGATTTCAGAAGAATGGAAGAACTTTACGTACTCAGAGAGGGATTTAATTTCTTCCATTTTCTTATAAGATGTGAAGATAATCGTCTGGCGCACCTAGAAATGTGTTATTTAGCTTCCTAAACCCATGCTATGATTGACTGGAGAATTGATAAAGTTACGGTGCATTTACCAAATGGGCGAAAACATCTGAGATTAACTGACCCCCTGACTGCTTGGAATCGTAGCGTAGAGTCATGTAAACATACCAGTGACCTTCGTTCCATTTCCATAATTGTTCACAGTTTTTCCATATCTCACTAACTCGACATCGATACTGTAAAGGGTTGTTCAATGTCGGAGGTTATTAAGGGGTTCATGGAATACATTACTGTTTCCATCAGTACTCTCCTTTCACATGTAAAAAAAAAAAAAAAAAAAACGAACAAAAGAGTGAGTGCTAAATGTTCGTTATAACTTTCATCAGAAAGACCTTACCAATTCAGACACCTTTACTTTACAGTAAGGTCCCGGGTTACGTCAGTATCGACTTACGTCAATTCAAGGTTACGACAGTCGGTCCGTGAGTGGAAATTTTAAAATATAAGAAAATAAAGAAAAAATACGTAAAGCGTGGGTTTTGAAGTGTTGCTAAGTACTGCGAGATGTCTCTGGCGTTTTCCCGCCTCACGCTTGACTACCCACAATCGCTCTCAGTCTCACTGCTACCACCGCCTGATACAGTGATACCGTCATTTTCTTGTGTTTTTCACCATCCTGATTCCAAGATGCCTAAGAGACAGCTTCCTGGTGACCATAACGACTCCAAGAAACGCAAGACCATCACATTACGTGAAAAAGTCGATATTATTAAGCGTAATGAGAAAGGAGAAAAGGCATCAGCAATCGGGCGTGCGCTTCGGATGAGCCGTACTACTGTAGCTACCATCCTCAAAGACAAGGAACATATCTTGACTCACGTTAAAGGTGCAACTCCCATGCAATCAACTGTGATTACCAAGCAAAGATCGGGACTGTTGATTGAGATGGAACGGATGCTAATGCTGTGGATTGAGGACAATAATCAACGGTGCATGCCTCTGAGTGAACAGTTAATCTGTGAAAAAGCACGCACACTCTACCAAGACCTTAAGAAAGAAAAAAGTGAGGAAAGTGAGACCAACGAGACATTTGTGGCATCAAAAGGTTGGTTTACTCGTTTCAGGGCTCGAGCAAACCTAACCAGCAAAAGAATTTTCGGAGAAGCAGCCAGTGCAGATGACGATGCAGCAAAAACATTCGTTAAAGAGTTGGAGGAGTTGATTGAGAAGGAAGGCTACATTCCAGAACTTATATTTAATGTTGATGAAACGGGACTAAACTGGAAACGAATGCCTAACAGAACCTATATTGCTAAAGAAGAAAAAACCATGCCAGGTCACAAAGCATCCAAAGAGCGCCTAACGCTACTTTTGGGGGAAACTGTGCAGGCGATTTCAAGCTTAAACCGCTACTCGTGTACCACTCCGAAAATCCAAGAGCTCTTAAGGGGATCCTTAAAGCTAGCCTACCAGTTCATTGGAAAAGTAATTTAAAGGCTTGGGTGACTAGTGCAATTTTCATTGACTGGTTTTCAAAGTGTTTCGTGCCAGAGGTTGAACGGTATTGTGCTATGAAGAATCTGCCATTCAAAGCTCTTCTCATTATTGATAATGCTCCTGGTCATCCTTCGAGCCTGACAGAGTTGCACCCTAATGTAAAAGTTGTGTTTATGCCACCAAACACAACATCAATCCTACAACCCATGGACCAAGGTGTAATAAGAGCTTTCAAGGCTTACTACCTGAGAAAAACATTCAGACAGGCAATACGAGCAACAGAAAATGGTAAAGTAACACTCAAAGAATTCTGGAAAGATTTCAACATCTATAAGGCAGTTAAAAATATTGGAGAATGTTGGGCTGAAGTGACTGAGACAAATATGCACGGAGTGTGGAAAAAAGTGTGCCCTAACCTCGTAAATGACTTTAAAGGATTTGATGAAGACAGTATAAACGAAGTCAAGCGCAACTGTGTGAAAATTGGAAATGATTTAAATCTGGACATAGACGAGAGTGATGTACATGAACTTGTTGATTCACATGATCAAGAGCTGAGTAATGAAGACTTGCTATACCTAGGAAAACAAATGGAAAATGATGAAAAAAGTGATGAGGCAGAACCGCTAAGACAGTTTAAGATTAAGGAAATGGCAAATGCTTTCGACTTCCTAGAAAAAGCAATGGCTGCATTTGAAGATCAGGACCCAAATGCAGAGAGGTTTGCCAAAGTGTACAGGGGAATTGAGGATGCAGTGTCCTGTTATCGTCAAATCTATGACGAAAAGAAATATGCCGCCAAGCAGTCTTCAATTCTCCAGTTTTTCAAGCGAACTGAACACCGAGCCACAACTTCACCACCAGTTGCTACCTCATCCTCATCGTCAACCCCTGACTCCCTATCTTCAGCCCCTGACTCCCCTGCTTCAGCCCCGGACTCCCCTGCTTCAGCCCTGGACTCCCCTGCTCCGGTCCCTGACTCCCCTGATGCAGTGCCTTCCACATCGCAACCCCAGTAACGAGTCAAGTTGATGTCAGAAGGTATGTAGTGACACATAGTATGCATCTTTTATTACAGTACCATACAGTAATCGGTCATTTTATCACTGAAATAATTTTGCTGTCCGAGTGAGAAAAAAAAAAACAAGAAAAAAAACATCAAACTTGATGTTAGAAATGCTTACATTATCGTGCTGGTAATGATGTTATTTCATATTTTACGGCAGTAATTTACAGTAAACTTTATTGTATGATGAAGTATGAAAAGTGCTTGAATATAGGAATAAAATGTGTGTTGGCAGTGTGCACGTGTGTAAGGACGGGAGAGTGAGGGAGCGACAGCCAGACTCAGTTGTGGGTGAGGCAGTGGTGGCGTAACTCTGCTGCCCTGACGATGAGAAGTGCTGTTACCGCAGCGAGTGCGGTACTGTGACGAAGACTCTTAGCTAGTACAACTTATATTTTATTCAATAAATACCATCAGTTCAAAAGACTATGTTTCTTATACATACCTGTTATAAGATTATTACATGTATAGTATGCAATGTATGGTTGAAAAATCTGTAAGATGCATTGCGGTAAGCATAATCATACGACGTACTGTATAAAACTCGAGTTACGTTCAAAATCGGCTTACGTCATGTCTCAGGAACGGAACTCTGACGTAACCCGGGACCTTACTGTATTTTATGCAATTTTCCGACTATTTTATTTTGCTTGAAAAAGTACTGTATACAGTACTCACTCCAAACATATTTGTAATAATATAAATAGTGATGAGTTCACTAATACAAGTGATGTACTGAGCTGGTAGGTAATATTCCGTATCATTTCGGCCATCCAGGAAGTGTTATCTGACTTGTAGGCCTACTGTGCCATTACCCTTGTATATGTTCACTAATGTGTATATATATATATATATATATATATATTTCAGATTCAGGTATAGTACTGTATTGATTGCAGTATTGTACAGTATACAGTACTCTCTCCAAATACAGTTCTAATACCGTACCATAAGTGGTGATGGCAGTGTTCACCAATATATTTAAGGTACTGAGTGGGTAAGTTTTTTATTATTCGGCAAATCTAATTTCTTGGCATCATCCTGGTCCCATAGATGCCGAATAATGGGACTTGTGCTGTACAATGATTTATAACATCTATACACACCAAATGACAAAAACACGAAGGAAAAGATTCAGTGGGAATGTAGGAACAGGTTTCTAGTCCTGCAGACTTTGATGGAATCTGAAGACAATGATATTATTCAAATGTGGAGAGAGGTAAAAGAGGTTTTGCATGAGAATGCTAAGGTTACTATTAAGAAAAAGGGAAGAGCGAGAAGGAAAAAGTAGATGTCAGATTAAACATGAAATGCAATTCAGAAAAGGAAAAAGGTGAAGGTAAGAAGGGAAGAACAACATTTTGATGGCCAGGTAGTTGAAGTACTTAGAGCAAAGTACTGGAGTTTACATTTTGAAGTAGAAAGACTTGTTATATGTGATAAGAAGAGGCTATATGATGAAAAGGCAACAGAGACAGAAATTAAGTAAAAATGACGGTCAGATCACAAGAGCGGCGTATCAAGCCATATAGGAGTTAACTGGGACTGAAAAGAGAAGGAAGGAAATACCTGTATGAGATAGAAATGGTAACTTGTTGACTAAAGATTTGGATTTAAAAGGAAGGTGGAAAGAGCATTTTGCATCTGTTCTAAATAGACCAATCCCAGCTGAAGACGACATTTTGCCAGCTGAGAGGGATTTGCAGATAGTAACAGGGGAAATAACCTTAGAAGAGGTAACAAAATCTATAAAGGAATTAAAGAATTTTAAGGCCCCAGGAGAGCATGGAATACTTCCTGAAATGCATAAGGTGGAAAATGATGAGTTGATGAATGTGCTTTTGAAACTTTTTAATGTGGCATGGGATAATGGTGGAATTCCAGGAGAGTGGAAAAATGGGGTGATTATAAAAATACCAAAAAAGGGAGATTTAAGTGTGGGTGGAAATTGGAGGGGGATAACTTTGACACCTGTAGTTGCAAAAGTCTTTTCCAAAATCATGTTGAATTGATTAGAGCCAGTTATAGATAATATTTTAAGAGAAGAACAAGCGGGATTTAGAAAGGGTCGAGGTTGTAATGATCAGATTTTTATTGTAAGACATTTAATGCAACGAGCTAATGAGACGAAAATGCCACTTAGTATGTGTTTTGTAGATTTTGATAAGGCGTTTGATAGTGTTTCACGTGGGGCTGTGTTGAAAATTATGAGATTCTGTGGTATACCAGAAAAGTTTGTAAATATTATTAGAAGCCTGGATGAAGATACTTTTTGTAAGGTTATGGTGGGTGATTCTTTTAGTGATCCATTTGAAGTTAGGTCAGGAGTGATTCAAGGAGGAGGTCTTTTGCCTTTGCTGTTTGTTTTGGTTATGGATTATGTTATGAGAAAGGTTGTAAGGAGAGTAGGTGCAGGAATTAACTGGAAAGAAAATAAGAGACTGATGGATTTGGACTATGCTGATGATATTGTACTGATTTGCGGAAGTATTTACGAGATGCAGAGGTTGCTTGATTGTCTGGTGGAGGAAGGAGAAAAAGTGGGATTGGTAATAAATTGTGGAAAGACTGAAATTATTATTATGAACATGGAGAACCAAGTCAATTGTGTAATTAGGAATAATGTGGTGAAGAATGTAGCAAATATTTAAATATCTGGGAACGATTGTATCATCTAATAGATCATTAAACAATGAAATCGAGGAGAGGATTAGACAGGCTTGGCGAGCTGTTGGAATGTTGAAATCTGTTTGGAATAATAATATGCTTTTGGTACATACTAAAGTAAAAATTTACAAGTCCATGGTTAGACCAATTTTAATTTACAGGCATGAGTCATAGCACAGTACAATTGCAACAGATCAGAAAGTATTAGGATTTGAGGATAAAATACTGACAAGGATTCCTGGGGTAAAGTGGCAAGACAGAGTTAAAAATGAAAAAGTAAGGGATATTACGAGAGTGGAACCAGTTGATGAATATGTTAGACTGTCTTGCTGGAAATGGCTAGGGCACATATATAGAAAAGAAGGCAGTTTAATACAGGATGTGCCAGAGTGGACTGCTAGAGGAAGAAGAGGTAGAGGTAGGATGAGGGAAACCTGCTTGAGGACAGTGAAAAGAGAAGCAGGAGAGAAGTGTTGGTGGGACCTGAAGGAGATGGCAAGAGACAAATATTGGTGGAGAGAGTTCATTGAGGCCCAATGCATCCCATGGGGTTTCACAGGAAATGACTGACTGATTGGGTGATACATGCCCCAAAAAATTGATTTTGGTGATTTTTGTACGTATTTTTGTGAAGAAAACGGATACGAGCAGCGTATTTTCTTTCTTGCCAGGGCTGTGACGCGTAACTATTATCAAGTTTGACAGGCCATAGCTCAGTAACTATTGGGTCTAGGGGGTTGAGGTTTGCATTTTCTGGTGTGTAAATTCAAGCTCTATAAATTGGGCATAAGACTTTTAACCATTGAGAAAGTCAAAAAGTAGGCCTGTTTTTGTGTCCTGGGGGGTAGTCTAGGCTGGAGAATTGCATACTGTAGGGGTTAAAGCTCTACACTTAAGACTGATATTGGCAAATTGAGAATCCCTACACATACTCAGGCAGGTCACATTTTAACACCCAGCGTGGGTGTGAACACTTACGTGGATAACATGTACTCCCTGGGAATCCTCAGAAAGGCCCACAGTTTGAGATGCACCACAAGGTAATTCAGACACAGCCTCGGATTGCCTCTGCAGGGGTCTTGAACTTTCCTCTTAAACTACGGTACACATGTATGTACAGGCCCTGGACATAATGTGTCCTGTGGAACCAGCAGGCGAGACATCAGATCTACACCCACATTACCACTGCCCTCTCTCTCAACTGACTCAGAGATTATGGGCGTGGATTCAAACGGCGCAGGAAGGACACATGCCTGATTGGTGGTACATTGACACACATTGCAGGAATGCACAAGCCTATCTGTTTCCAGTCCCATTCCTGGCCAGAAAAAGTCAGCACGGATACAGCCTTGGTTTTTCTACTTGCCCAGGTGACCTTCTGATGTTGAACAGTGACCCTGTTCTAATACTGCTTGGCGATACTTTGTGGGAATGGCAAACTGCAGTCGAACCTCACCCTGGGGTGTTTGTGACTCATGGTACAGTCGTCCTTGTTTATGAAGGAACCTGGCTTGACCTCCCTGTGAATACCTAATCACTGTACCCTTTTGTTTCTTCCGCAAAACAGCAAGTGTTGGGTCAGACTGTTGTTCCAGGACAATATCTTGACTACAAATCAGATCTTGCGGCATTGCAATGGTCAGCGGGATGACACGGTTTGGAGTCTTGGCCATGGCTCGTGTTGATGCAGCCGAAGTCTGAGTAGTAACGTCTACGGCGCAACTTGATGCCTGGTATGTTACCTATAATAAGGTCAGACAAAGGTTCTGGCATGACAACTGCAACTACCGAACCAGTGTAAAAGAGAGATGCCACCTGGATGCATGGCTCAGGAAACAGTCTCACTGATCTATCAATAAGCTGAGCTTGGATCTGTCTACCTGTGTACCCATCAGGCCAAACTAGACTCTACCTGACAGAGCAACCTGAGGACTCATTGTCTCTCAGGACATTTACAGAAACACCTCCCACAAACCCTGGCTGAACAAGGAAGAGACTGTTACTTATGGGAGGGCCTGTGGAGGAAGCGGCCAGCCATTGATAAGGCTGCACAGCGCACAACTCTGCGAATGTGACGCCCTTAGGACTAGGTGCCTGAGGGGTCGTATTCACCATCTGGGGAGTTGGAGCATTGACCACCTGTGGAGGAGGGCTTACTGTCTGAGGAGGAATAGTTCCTTGTGAAGGAGGACCTATGCTGCTAGGGACAACACCAATATGCTCTTGTCGGGGAATGAAGGCTGCATTTGCTTCCTGCCTCTGATACACTGGGGCTGGTGCTGAAAAAGATTGTCCCGACTGTTGAGTGCGTGGCTGATACTGCTGCTGGTTAAGGTACTTGTAATACCTCTTCCAAGCAGGTTGCTGAACATTCTGCCCTTGGTCCTTTTTCTGTGATTTGTGTGGACCTTGGTCATTATTCTGAGAACAGCCTTGATGCTGGGGTTAGGTCTGAGATGGCTTCCCAAACTTGGCAGTATCCTTCCTGCTCCAGGACTGTTGCTTATGGGTTTGGTACCCATATGCAGTGAAGAATGCATCAGCCTTTTTCACAATTTGGCTGGCATCTTTTCCCTGACAAATCTTAAGCTGAGCCATAAGCTCAGCAGGCCATAACTTTTCTAGCTGTGTACGCAGCATAAGGTCAGTTATCCCCTCTTGTGTGCGAGGGGTCTCATCTTTCTCTATCCACTCGTCTAAGTAAGTAGTGAGTCGGTCAAGGACCTGAACAGGTCTTCTTTTCTTGGAGACGCTCCCCATGAACTGACTTCTGGCTGGCGTTGTCAACTGTGAGGCTGTATGCTTTGATGAGTGCGGCCTTCATCATCTCATAGGTGAGATTGTCTCCTTGAATTCTATGTAGAATGTTGAGGGCAGGGCCCTCAAACAACCTAAGAAACTGGAGCTGCTTAGCTGCCTCATCCAGCTGGTGCAGCTGCACCACGTCCTCAAAATGAGCTATGAAAGGCTTGATTCACTCGCCTTCCTTGTATGAAGGAATCTTGAGGTGCAGGGTTGCCAGAACATGTGCTGGGAGAGCACTTGTGGAGCTCTGGTTGGCTGCGCCAGATGTGCCCGAAGACAAGGAGTCTCGCTTGAGCTTCAACACCTCAAGCTTATGTTTATCATGTGCGTCATGCTCGGCACGCCCGTGTTGATGTTCTCTCTCATGTTCCTCGCTCCATTCTCGCTCGTCGTCGCGTTGAATTTTAAGCTCTTCACGGGCACCATTCTCACGTCGCTGTTCATAAGTGTACGGTGAGAGCACATAGTCTTTAATTTCCTGAGGACTGGTAGGCCCCATATCCATGGCTTCCTGTATATTTAAACTGGTTGCCATGATGCTAACTCAGACTGAGACTGAGCGAACTAAAGACTGATGTACTGGCTGCTGTTTTGCAGTCGAATGCTAATGATTGAAAATAAATAATATAGGCACGGGCCGAACAGGGTGGTACTCCCAAGGGGAATGGGAATGCTGGTGATAGAGAGAGCTGGAGCTCCTGTTTCACTAGCTATCTAACCATCCCCCTTTGCTGACCTTTCAGTGTGACAGTAACATGGAGAGTAGCCCAGCATACTCTCCCAAACATTTCCTCTAACTGTCCTATCACTACACCACATGCACTTTACATTTCACACAACGTATCCCACTACATTACAGGGGTTGGCGCCAGCAAGGGCATGCGGCCAGAAAACTTTGCCTCCGCTACCTAGTGGCGGACTTCTGGGGGGAGGCGTGACGGATGGGGCTCGGGCCTGTGCTAGAGGGTACAGGGCATTGCGGTTCCCAGGCTGCCGCTTCCGCCCAATAGAGAGGGGCCGGAACTGGGGAGTAGCTCCCCAGGAGGCTGCCCTATCAGTGGGTGTATAATGGCGGGATAGTTGCAGTGCCAAGGCGAGCTTGGAGGGTGTCCCTGCAGCTGTCCTGGTAGGGTGCCCCGAGGCCACTACCACAGCCACTGGTAAGCTGGTGGGCTAGGGGTCCCAGATCCATTGCCTGGACCTGGGACTGTGCAATGAGTGGGGCCTGTGGTATGTCTATCCCCCTTTATTAATCCTGACTATGACAAAACACAAGAAAAAGTTTCAAAGCAAGCCTGAGGACAGTAAATCACCCAGGGGGATGAGGGTGGGTTCATGGAATGTGGGAAGTTAGAGGGGAAGAACGGGGGAAGTCGCTGTGGCATTCAGTAGGAGGTGGGTGGATGTGGCGTGTTTGCAGGAAGTCCGGTACAGGGGTGGATCAGCCAGAAAGATTGTTTGGAAGGCCTTTTGCTATAAGTTGTTTTGGCAAGGGGGGACAGACGGATACGGAGGTGTTGGTGTGATGGTTGCGGAGAAATGGGTGGAATATGTTATGAATGTTATGAGAGTAAGCGATAGGATATTGGTAGTGAAAATTCTGTTCGGTAGAAGGATAGCTGCAATTATATCGGGATATGCTCCACAGGCAGGATTGGATGAAGCAGAGAAAGACTGATTTTGGGATGATTTAATACATGTAGTGGGTGGTATGCGGGATGATGAGATAGTGGTTTTGGGAGGGGACTTAAATGGTCATGTAGGTGAAGCAGCACAAGGTTATGAAGGAGTGCATGGGGGATGTGCATAAGGAATGCAGAAGGGGAAAGGATACTCGAGTCTGGGGAGGCAACGGACATGATTGTGTGCAACACATATTTTAGGAAAAGAGAAAGTAGGTTAATTACATATGAGTCTGGGGAAAATAGCAGTCAGATAGATTATTTTCTGGTTAGGAGGGCCGATAGGAGGTTAGTGAGGGATGTTAAAGTTATAGGAAGTAAGGACTGTGTGCAGCAGCACAAACTACTGATTTGTGATATGGTGCTTAAAGAGCGAGTGATGAAAAAGAGGACTTATGTACCAAAGAGGAAAAAATGGAAGCTGAAAAACCAAGTAGGAAAGATGCCTTCTATAGTGAGTTGAGGAGAGTGGTAGAGTGGTGGCTGAACAGGGAGCTGTAGACAGAGGCGTTGGTGAACAGTGCAGAGCCCTCAAGAGCAATCTCTTGAGAGTTACTGATGTAACATGCGGTTGGACAAGAGGACCACCAAGACATAAAGTAACTTGGCTGTGGGATGAGGATGTAGAAGCTGCAGTTAAGGAGAAAAGAAGGCTTTTCCGGGAATGGAAGAAAGGTGGTAGCAAAGAGGAATATTTGGCTGCCAAACGTAGGGCTAGAAGAGAGGTATACGGGGCAAAGTCTGAGTCACAGAGATTTTTACTTGATAAGCTGAATCATGGGGAAAGGAAAAATATGATATTTAGGGTGACAGGTCAGGTGAAGAGGGATAATCGGGATATTATAGGTGAGCAGTGTGTGAAGAATGATGAAGGAAGGGTAGTGGTGAACAGTGAGGATATTAAAGATGCATGGAGAGAGCATAATAATTGGTTGTTGAATGAGGAGTTTGACTGGGACAGAGAAGGTTTGGAGCCAGCAGATCCAGTGTCTGGCCCTTGGCCATTGATTGATGCTGCCACTGTGAGTGACGCAATAGGCAGGATGAAGGTGGGGAAGGCAGCAGGTGTGTCTGGGTGGACTGCCGAAATGTTGAAGGCCTCAGGCGATATAGGGGTGAAGTTAGTCACTGACCTGATAAATAGGATTATTTATGAATGTGTTGTCCCAGATGATTGGCTGAAGAGTGTAATAGTAAATGTGTATAAAGGGAAGGGTGATGCCCTGGAAAGAGGAAATTATAGAGGTATAAAGCTTTTCGATCAGATAATGAAGGTAATGGAGAGAGTTTTAGAAGATATGATTAGAGAAAGAGTGAATATTGATGAGATGCAGTTTGGGTTTATGCCAGGTAGGGGGACCACCGATGCCATATTCATTGTTCGACAGCTTCAGGAAAAATATATTGGTAGGAGAAGGGATCTTTATTTTGTTTTTGTTGATTTGGAAAAGGCCTTTGACAGAGTCCCTAGAGAGGTGGTGAAGTGGGCAATGAGAAAGCTTGGGTTGGAGGAGTGGCTGGTTAGAGTGGTTATGGCAATGTATGTGGGTGCTCACACCCTGGTAAGAGTGAATGGAGATTTGAGTGATGGGTTTTCCATGAATGTTGGTGTGCATCAGGGGTCAGTTTTGAGTCCCATGTTGTTTATCATGGTACTTGAAGCCCTTTCATGTGACTTTAGAAACGGACTTCCGTGGGAGTTGTTTTATGCTGATGATTTGGTGTTGATTACAGAGAACGAAAGGGAGGCGGAGGAAAGCTTTAGAAAATGGAGAGATGGTATGGGGCGCAAGGGCTTAAAGGTAAATGCAGATAAAACATAAGTGATGATATCTAGGGTTGGTGGTGGTGTTGTCAAAGACGAGGGAGAGTGGCCATGTGCAGTTTGCCACAAAGGCGTGGGAAGTAATTCCATCTTGTGCGGTGTTTGTGATAAATGGGTGCATAAGAGATGTAGAGGTATAAGAGGTAGACTGCGAGATAATGCTGATTTTATGTGTATGGCGTGTCGGGGAGAGCAGGTGGAGATTGTCAGACGTGAAAGAATTGAACTTGCTGGTGAATCCCTTGAGTGTGTGGAAGAGTTTTGTTATTTGGGAGACATGTTGTGTGCTGGAGGTGGGGCTGGAGCTAGCTTTGTGGCAAGGGTGAGAAGTGGTTGGAAGAAGTTTAGGAAGCTCCTGCCTCTCCTGACACTGAGAGGACTCTCCCTACGTGCTAAGGGGTCTTTGTATGCAGCATGTGTTAGGAGTGTAATGCTGTATGGTAGTGAGACCTGGGCAGTAAAGGAAGAGGATATTCGCTGGCTCAGACGTACAGAAATGACAATGATTAGGTGTATGTGTAGTGCGTCCCTGTGTCCAAGGTCTGGGGGGGCTGGGTTCACGATGGAAGAATTGAGAGGTAGGATGGGACTGGAGTGTATTGGTGTTGTGATGAGGAGAAGTAGATTGAGATGGTTTGGACATGTGGAGAGGATGGGGGATGATAATTGGGTGAGGAAGGTGAGAAGTGTTAATATTGGGGGTGGGGTTACGAGGGGTAGAACAAGAAAGACATGGGACGAAGTCATTAAGTGTGACCTCAGGGTTAAGGGACTGAACAGGGAGGCTGCAATGGATCGTGCAGCATGGAGAGCCGCCATTAGGTGACCAAGGCCGATGCATGCAAGCATGTTGGAGCCTTTAAAAACGAAACAAAACAGTCTGGTGGTGACCAGTTAAACTGGTAAAGAAAGAGAAATAAAAAATAGCAACTGTCTGGGAGAAGTTTACATTAAATTAATAAAGCAAAATCAGTAATCACCAGTAAGATAGTGCCAATAAACTTTAATGATAATCAATAACTAGCTATGAGTGAGTGAGTTTATTATTTCGTCAATAACTTTAATGCTAGGAGTTAATACCCTGGAATGAGGTCGCCAGATGTCATGGAGGGAGGTTGAAATACAAATAAAATGAAAAAAAATAGTTGGTTGACACAAAGGAATTGACTTGTGAAATCAAGTAGTAAATTTTACTCTATTCTGGCTTATTTCACTGAATCTCTGAAGATGAGAATTTGATTAACTTTCTCAGCAGTACACAGCAGAGACTAATTTCTCACAGATGCTGAATTGTCAATACTGTTGGCCTCTGAGATAGCGTCCTTACCCCTGACAATCAATAATGATACTAATAATAATGAACAGACTCTTGCTGGGACTAACTCCTGGCTGACACAACAGATTTATGAATTAATACAAAGGGCAAATTCCATCCATTGCCAGACGCCATGTATCCCAAATGGGGTGGTCAAGGGCTTAGAGTTAATTGTTTTACAGGGAGGGGCACTAATCCTCCACCAACCCCACTTGATACGTAGGGATGCCAACAGCATCTGGTGTTCCCAGGTGGTCACCCATCCAAGTACTAACCAGACCCAACGCTGCTTAACTTTGCTGATCGGACAGGAAGCGGTGTACTCAACGTGGCATGGCCGTTGGCCTAAATACCAGTCGTAATTAATATAAGAAATTTGTGCAAACTAGGAGAAGCAAATTAAAGAAAGCACAGTGTGGAGAAATCAAACACAGTTCTAGATTTAATTAAGCTCAAAGAAAAGAACTGTAAATTTATTAATTATGACAAAATAAATTTACATTACAAGAATCTCAAAGTGAATTCAAAATATCAAAACAAAGGAAATACACTCACGCACGCACTCAAACAAGTAGCCAAATAATCTTAAGCCTAGGAAAAAAGAACTGAAATACTGGTCAGTGGAGGAAAATGGGGCCACAGCTGCGAAGAGTCTGGGTGTCTGTCTCTTGCTTCTCGAGACACTGCAATTCACCGCTGATGTCCACTACTGCCAATCACCAACTCGGTAGGGAGATGCAGGGAATCGTAGAACTGCAGGAGACTGTAGCCGCTATGATGGGGGTCTTGCTGTGAACACTGTGCACGACAACACCTTACTCCCATGGCTGTTCGACACTAACTAATGTTCCCAGGGCGGGTACAGGGGTTTGAGAAATGGGCGTGACTTAACGGCTAGAGAGGCAAGGCGTGGGAATGACAGTTACACAAAAATATCGCTCAGTGAAATGTACTGTCTACACATAAAGACAGTCACTTATGAAGCATTGACGATTGTTATGAAAACTCCGTTTCAAATATGAGTGCAAACACGAGTGGTTAACTGACTGAGTGAAGCTCTGTGGGTTTCAACATTGTTCAAGTGTTCCCATAATAATAATGTCACGATTTACCATACTAATTATACAATCTAGTGAATTCGTGACTAAATGAATGATCTGAGAGGAGTATGTGGAGTTACAGGAAAGAGAGACTGACAAATAAGGAAGTGAAGGAGCATTGTGGTGTGGATATGGATTGATAGAATGTGTAAGGAGAAATACTTTGAGGTGGTTTAGCCATGTATTTACTTATTTGTAGTATACAGGAATTGAGCTAAGCTCATGTTGTCCTGTCTTCATATCTACGTTTATCTAGTCTGCTTTTAAACACATGAATGTTTTTCGTCTGCACCACCTCTTCATCTAAGTCATGACCTCATGTTCTTCCATCATCCAGCAAAAAAAGATCCTCTCAATCCAGCCTTTCCAATTCTCTTACATTTCTAAATATCGTGATCAAGTCACCTCTTTCCCCTCCCTCGCGCAGTGTTGGTAACTTCAGTTTTTCCAATCTCTCCTCATAGGTGAGTTCCCTTAAGCTTGGTATCATCCTTGTTGTCATCCATTGAACTCTTTCTAATTTATCAATATTCTTCTTCAAGTGAGGTGACCATACCACAGTTGCATACTCTAGTCTTGGTCTTATCATGGTCACTATCAACTCGCTCAGCATTTCCTCGTCCATATAATTAAAAGCCACTCTCATGTTGGGCAGTAATCCTTAAGTGCCTTCAATGATTATGTTTATTTGCTTTTCTGGTGACAAGTCATCCTGAATAATCTCTCCCAAATCTTTCTCATCTTTTCCATCCATCCATCCATTGCCAGACGCCATGTATCCCAAATGGGGTGGCCAAGGGCTTAGAGTTAATTGTTTTACAGGGAGGGGCACTAATCCTCCACCAACCCTACTTGACACGTAGGGATGCCAACAGCATCTGGTGTTCCCAGGCGGTCACCCATCCAAGTACTAACCAGACCCAACGTTGCTTATCTTTTCTTTTACTAATTATCTCATTTCCCATTTTATATGTCCACTGCGGTATTTTTTCACTCATTCCCATTTCTAACATAAAACTTCTTGGCATTAAAATCCATTTTCTAAGTCTGGCTCCAGCTGTGGAGTTTGTCCAAGTCCTCTTGAAGTTTTTTACAACTATCAATACCTCTAATATATTTCATGATTTAGCATCATCTGCAAACATAATAATGTAACTATCCAAACCCTCTGGCAAATCATTTACCTATATCAGAAACATTATTGGAGCTAAGACGGAGTTACGTTTCTCCATTGTGACACCTTGTCTCTTATGACTGTTCTCTTCTGCCTTCCTATCAAATAATCTCCTATCCACTCTAATAGTTCCCATGCACCCCTCCAGAGGTCTTCAACTTCCACAGCAGTCTCGTACTGGGCACCCTGTCAAATGCTTTCTTGAGATCGAGATAGACACAATCTGCCCATCCCCCTCTCTTGTATGGCATCTGTTACCCTACTGTAGAAACTTAATAGGGTAGTAACACATGGTCTTCCTTCCCTGAAACCAAGTTGTCTTGGTGTTATCACTTCGTTTTCTTCCAAGTGCATTATCCATCTTTTTCTAATAATTATTTCGCAGATTTTACAAACAATAGTAGTAAGTGATACAGGTCTGTAATTGAGTGGATCTTCCCTATCTCCTCCCTTGAAAATTGGCACAATACTTGCTCTTTTCCAATCTTTAGGTAACTGTCCATTTTCCAGTGAGGTCTCGATGATGATATAAACAGGCCACACTAACTGGTCTGCACATTCCTTCAGCATCCATCCAGACACATCATCTGGTCCCATTGCTTTTCTCACATCCAAATCCCTCATCAGCTGCAGCACATCATTCACGTCAACTATAATTTCTGCCATTTCCATTATCCTGGGTTCCATTTCAGGTTGCCTAAATTCCTTCTCCAACACATAAACTGATTGCAGCTTGTTGTCCATTATTTCACATAATTCTTTTTCTCTTTCGTAAGTTTCATCTCCATCCCTCAATCATATTATACTGTCCTTAACTTTCATTTTACCATTTACAGACCTATAAAATAGTTTTGGTTCTTTTTTACATTTAGTTACAATATCTTTTTCATATTTCCTTTCTTCTTTTCTCCGCACCCTTACATATTCATTTCTTTCCTGCTTGTACTCCTGAGGGTAGGGGGGTTTGTCAAGAATACTCCCCCAGTATCCCTGCTTGTCGTAAAAGGCGACTAAAAGGGTTGGCGGAGGGTTAGTGCCCCTCCCCGGAAAACAACTAACTAAAAAAACAAACAATAAGCCTCGGACAAGGACTAACCAAATGTTGACGACCAAGGACCAGACAAAGGACATTGCAATTGGAACATGGAATGTAAGGGGAGCAAATGATGAGGTGAAAGAGAGAGAGATTGTCCAGGTGCTTGAGGATGCGAAAGTGGATGTATGTGGAATAACTGAAACAAAATGGAGAGGAGAAAGTGTGAGAGAATGGGAGTATGGATGGGGTATATGTGCAGGAGTAGGTGGGAATAAGAGGGCAAAGGAAGGAGTATGTATAGTTGTGAGTAAAAGATGGAAGAGGAGCATAAGACAGTATGGATCAGTTGGATCAAGGATTGTGTGGGTAAAGTTGAAAGTTGGAATACAAATGTGGGCGATTGTGTGTGTGTATGCGCCAACTCAAGATCGTGCTAGAAGAGTGAGAGAAGAGTTCTGGACAAATGTAGAAGTGTGCATGGAAGAGTTTGGAAGGAATGATAGAGTGTTTTTGATTGGTGATATGAATGGTAAAGTTGGGAATGTGAAGGTGGATGGAATAGTTGGTGAGTGGGGTATGCCTGCTGAGATAGATGAGAATGGGAGTGCGTTAGTGGACATTTGTGCTGGGAGGGGGTTGGTGATAGCCAATACCCTCTTCAGGCATAAAATGATCCACAGGTATACATGGCGAGTGATGAGAAGGGTGGGTGGTGAATTGAGTGAAAGGAAGGCAATGATTGATTATGTGTGTGTGGATGAAAGGATGCAAAGATGTATATTGGATGCAAGAGTTTATAGAGGTTGGGGGAGTGGACTTTCTGACCACTACTTGGTGGTGGCCAGAGTTAAAGTTCAAGTAAGATGGAGGAATAGAAGAAGGGAAAGACGAGAGGAAGGAGTAGTTGCAAGGAGAGTCGAAAGGTTACAAGAGGATGAGAAAAAGGCAGAGTATAAGAGAGAAGTGGAGGAACGATTGGGCAAATATGAGTTGCAGCAGATGGGGGACGTGGAAGGTGTGTGTAGAATATTTACAGAAGAAATATGTGCAGCATGTGATGTGGTGTGTGGAAGGAAGAGAAGACGGAGGGGGGTGCAAGGAACAGCGTGGTGGACCGAAGAGGTGAAACGGGCTGTGGCACAAAAGAAGAAAGCATACAATGAATGGATGAGAAATAGGGGCGTGGAAGAAGTTGAGAGGCGGAAGAGAGAGTTATATGTAGAAAGAAAGAGAGAGGTAAAAAGATTAGTAAGAGAGAGTAAGAAGAGAGTGGATGAGGAATTTGGAAGGAATTTGAGTGTAAAGTGGAGGGACTGTAAGAAAATTTTCTGGAAAGAGGTGAAAAGAGTAAGACAGGGTGGAAGTGAAGTTAGCAGGGGAGTGAAAGATAAAAATGGTAGATTACTAGTGGAGAAGGGAGAAAAAGTGAGCAGATGGAGAGAACACTTTAAGGAATTGTTGAACGTGGAGGATGGAAGTAATGCGAGTATAAGTGGCTGGGGAATGGCTGGAAGAAGGAGGGAGGTGAGAAGACAGGAAGAAATCAGTAGGATAGAAGTTGTGGAAGCAATGAAGAAAGTTAAATCAGGGAAAGCCCCAGGAATTGATGGGGTGTGTGGTGAAATGCTGAAGCATGGGGGAGAGATAGTAGTAGAATGGATGTGGAAGATGTGCAGATTGGCCTGGTAGGAAGGTAGAGTCCCGGAGGATTGGAAGTCAGGTATAATTATTCCCTTGTACAAAGGAAAAGGGGAAAAAGAAGTGTGTGGTAATCATAGGGGCATTTGTCTTCTTAGTATAATAGGAAAAGTGTATGGTAGGATACTTATTGACAGAGTTAGAGAAAGAACAGAGAAATTAGTTGGAGAAGAACAGGGAGGCTTTAGGAAGGGAAGAGGTTGTGTAGATCAGATATTCATTCTCAGATCTCTAGTGGAAAAGTTTCTAGAGAAGGGAAAGAAGTTGTATACGGCTTTCATGGATTTGGAGAAAGCATATGACAGGGTGGATAGACTAGGATTGTGGAAAGTGTTAAGAATATATGGAATAGATGGGAAGTTGTTGAATGCTGTGAAGAGTATGTATGATGGTGCGAAGGCTGCAGTGCGTGTGGATGGTGAACTAAGTGAATTTTTCTCTTTGAAAGTTGGGTTGAAAGAGGGATGTGTCATGTCTCCATGGTTGTTCAATCTGTACATGGATGGGGTAATAAAAGAGGTACAAGGTAGGGTAGTGGATGTTGGAGTGGCCCTGGTGAGAGAGGATAGTGTTTGGAAACTCCCTGTACTGTTGTTTGCAGATGATACCGTGTTGTTGAGTGAAGACGAAGGGGAGCTGCAAGGCTTGGTGGATGAGTTTGGGAGAGTGTGTAAGAAACGGAATCTAAAGGTGAATGTAGGGAAGAGTAAAGTGATGGTCTTTGAGAGAGGTGAAGTCAGTGAATGTACAGCGTGGTTGGATGGTGAGGAATTGGAAAATGTGAGTACGTTTAAGTACTTGGGTAGTGTGATGAGTAAGGATGGAGGTTTGGAGGGTGAAGTGCTTGAAAGGGTACAGCAGGGAAGAAAGGTTGCTGGTTCTTTGAAAGCAGTGATAAGAAACAGGGAAGTGAGCATGGAAGTGAAAAAGTTACTACATGACAGTATTGTGATACCAACTCTAACGTACGGAAGTGAAGCGTGGAGATTGTTGGAAGGACACAAGTCAAGAGTGAGAGCCGTGGAAATGAGTTATTTAAGAGGAGCCTGTGGAGTCACATGGAGAGACAGGCTGACGAATGAGGATATAAAGGAGCGTTGTGGTGTTGATGTGGATGTGATAGGAAGCGTTATGAGGAACACACTGAGGTGGTTTGGCCATGTGGAGAGGATGGAGGGTGAAAGACTGACGAAGAGAGTGTATGTGAGTGAGGTGGAGGGGGAAAGAGGGAGGGGGAGGCCGAGGATGAGATGGAGAGATGGGGTGGAGAGGTATATGAGAGAGGGGGGTGTGAGTTGGGAGCAGGGGAGTGAAATGGCGGGGGACAGGGCGACTTGGAGGCGATTTGTTTGTGGCCACCCCAAACGGGATTGAGGCGTCTGGCAATAGATAGATAGATTGTACTCCTCCCAAGCCCTTTCACTATACCTTTTTCTCACTTTTTCCATGCTCTTTTTCTTGCCTCTTGTGCCAGTCTATGTCTGTTATTAAACCATTCTTCCTTCCTTTCCACAGCTGCAAAAAGTTTTGGGACATTTACTAACTCCTGTTTTATATACTTCTATCAAAAACTCATGTTTCTCATCAACATGTATGATCGTTTTCATTTTACTCAAGTCTACATTTTGGAAAAAGTTCCTCAGGGAAGCAAAGTCTGCCTTCCCATAATTGAATCTATTTTCTCTTTGCATTTCATCTCTTTCTCCTTCCCTTACTCCCGTTACTTCCATCTCAATGACCAGATGATCACTTTTACCAAAGTGGCATTGGTTGGTAATATTCTTCACATCATGTGGAGAGGATGGAGAGCAAGAGACTAATGAGACGAATGTATGTGAATGAGGTTGAGGGGGGGAGAGGAAGAGGGAGTCTGAGGATGAGATATAGGGATGTTGTGGAGAGGTACAGTATATCAGAGAGAGGGGTGTGAGCTAGGGGGAAGGCAGTGAAATGGCAGGGGACAGGGCGACATGGAGGCGATTTGTTTGTGGCTACCCCATAAGGGATTGGGGCTCTGGCAATAAATAGATAGATGGATAGATTTTATGTTTTATAATTTGCAGAATTTGAAGAAAGTTGGCTGTTGATTGCACATCATATTGTGGAAGGTTTGAAAACTTTCAGGCAGCTACCCTTTCAGATCAAGTTGGAAAGTACTGTAAACCCTTGGTTAGCACAGACCATGGTAGTATGGTTTTACTGCAACACAATTGGAAAAAAGTACATTACAGGTACACAAATTTAGCATTGGCATGATCTTGGATATGGTTAACGTGAGACACATTTATTAACAAGGGTGAATCACTGGTTTAAGGTTCCACACCAATTATAAGTCAGTTTCCCTGTGTTCTTCGCCCTTGTTAATCCACTTGCACTTCCCCTCTCCTTCCTTTATGTTTGGCTTCGCGTGTGACCTTATACTCTAACAATGGGCATGGGTAAACAACCTCCTGTGGTTTTGGGGAAGGTAGAAGACTGCCATACCCAAAATGTGCTACCTTCCACTTTCTTGAAAATGTGATTTAAAGAGTACTCAGACTGGTAAATGTACCTTTGATTTAGTTTGGCAGTACAATGACCACAAAGCCACTATTCACATAAAATACTCTAATTAGAAAAAGTACTGCTAAGTAATTAGAAAAAAGTACTGCTAAGTTAAAGGCTGTGGTAAAAATTAGTATATAATCATCAACAAATCATTGAAAAACATGAGGAGTAGCATTTTATTAAAGATTGTGAAACTTAATGGTATTCTTTGAAAACAGTGTGCTGATTGACAACAGTTTCTTGAGAGAGAAAGTGCACATTACAGTAAATTGGTTGTGAAATATGTGGTGCATCCTTCTCCATTCAGTGCTAGAGAGGGATTGTTTCATTCCTTCATAAAATGACAGAAGTTGCAGAATGGTTCACACATCTTAGTTTGAGCATGGTATCAGTGTTTGGCTTTCAAGGTCTTGAGCATATTCTCAACTAACAACAACTTTTGCTCTGAACAAGCGGCATAGCAACTCTCATTAAAATTTACCCCCCACACTACACCTTTTCTTTTTATCTAGTTTATAAACCTTGATTGATTTGGAAAAGTATTCAGGCATAAAAATCTTAACATTTGTCTGCTCCATTTGCATCGACATGATCAGTTGAATGAAGGCTGACGTCTACACTGTGGTACTGCTTCAATATGGTTGTTTAGAAATAAAGGATTAAAACTGTTTTACACTTAAATTGCTTCATGTTTGAAGTACTGCATTACTGAATATTAAGTACTACTGCTGTGTATATTATCTACATTACAGGTGCTCTAGACTGAGAGAGACTGGATTTTTTTTTTTTTTTTTTTTTTTTGTTTTGACCCCCATTTTTGTGTGTATGTAAAGGTATGATTAACACGAGTTTTGGTAGCACAACTTGTGTATGGCACATATCCTGTGTGCTAACCACCTTATAAGCACTGTGATATACAGTTTTGGGGTTTGAGTTTGATTATTCATTTCATGAGATGTTTTTCATGGATTTTGGGAGGGCTGGATGCATACCAAGAGTGCTTGTATTTTTTGTTTGTTTTATTTATTTATTTATTTTTTTATAGTAATAAGCAACGTATTCAGTTTTCCATCATCCAGTCCTGTATAGCCTCATCAGAGACATAGAGACTAGGGGATTTTTACATTTTTAATCCTCCTCCTTCTGACATATATCAGTTAGTCAGTATCTCTGTTACAATCATACTGTATTCATTGAAGAAAGAGCCTTAGTATTACTGCTGGTTCTTATTACATGGTAGATGTCAGATATCTTAATTAATCACAAATACTATAATGTTTAATATTTTTAGTGTTGCTTATTGTGTTGTCATTTTTAAAATGTGTAATTTACTATTTCGGGTTTGAATTTGGGGTTGTATTATTAACATATTCTGTCTTCCATCCTTTCCTTTGGCAGGACTTCAATTTGTTTGTGAGTTTCGTGAGAGCAAAACCAGTATCCCATACTATAAATGTGACCTGTGTGGTGCCCATGGTCGCATTGAGGCCATGTACCTCCACCTAATTGGACCAAAACACAGTAAGAAGTACATTGTAAGTCATTGGCTCAGTTCATTTTTCATTGTTGTTATTGTCATGTATGTGGATGTGATTGAGAAAATCAGGAGAAATGCATTGAGGTGGTTTAGACATGTGGAGAGAATGGAGAGTGAGAGACTGACTGAGAGTGTGTATGTAGGTGAAGTAGAGGGAGGGGGACACCGAGGATGAGGTGGAGGAATGGAGTTGAGAGGTATATGAGGGAGGGGGAGTGAGTTGGGGGGAGGGCAGTCAAATGGTGGGTGATGGAGCGACTTGGAGGCGTTTTGTCTGTGGCCACCCTTTGTGGGATTAGGGCTTCGGGCTATGGATAGATAGATGGATAGATATCATCATCATCATCGTTGTCGTCATCGTCGTTGTTGTTGTCGTCATTGTCATCGTCCCGACCCCAATTTGTACCTATGAAATGGGGTTGAGATAGGATCCAAAAATTTATAATTGAAAAGTTACTAGTAGGGAAACCTGTTGAACAATTTGACCAGTGAAATTGGCCATACGGTTGTATTTCATCATGTCCCCAAACTGTCTGAATTTCACAGCGTTCACATTCACCTAATGGTTATAATAATTTCATTAGGTGTCAGACTGGGAAAAAATATTTACCGGGTAGCTATATATGTACACTCGACCCCTGATTTGGCGGACCCCTATTTCCTGGATTTCGGATTTCCCGGACATGGGCTGAGGTCGGACAATATTATCAGATGCCAGACAAATGCCTGGACATGTCTGGGATTCTCAACAAAAGTCCAGCCATTATTCTCTCATATAAAACTATAAGCAGTCTGGTGCACAATGCAGTATAATTTTAGCAAGGTTTTGACTTGATAAAGGCCATTTGTAACACACACAGGAAGTTATTTTCTTACCAGAAACGCATCTTGGCCACCAACCTGCTTCACGCCACCAGCTCCTAACTCGTAGCAATATCCCATTTGCCTCTTGCCTTTCTCAAATACCACTATAAATAGTTTACTGCATTACACAGTAAAGTTTAAGGAGGGCTTGGACACAATAATATTCATAGGTAATAAGAAAAATATATATTTTCTTATGGACAAAGTGCATGGGATCCATTCCTACTCACTTAGCTCACCCAACTCGGTGTGACTAAATACCGAGTCAGCACTTTTCTCTGGAAAATATTTAATTTTTTTGCCACAGTGGCTCATACACACGTAAATATCTGAAATCTACTTAAAAAGTTTTACTTAATATAACTGAATTAAAAAATTAGGTTTCAGAGCTAAAATGCACGAATGTTAGCAGATATTTCCCCTTCAGATGGTCAGTGTTTATATCTCGGTCAACTTATGAGTGGTTGGCCAACGTTAGCATATATTTCCTCTTTAGATCATCAGCACACATTGACAGACTTCTATTTTGCATAAAAATTTATTTTGAGAACAAAAAAAATGTACCTGCATTGTAAATCAATACTTATCCAAAACAAAAGTCCATCAAGGTGAGTTGTTAGGCTAGAGGCAAAACACTTCTGCTATAAGAAATTTTCACTCTGAATCCTGATTTCTATTAATAAATAAATTGAGCACAAACTTTTAACTGAATATCAAATAATTAGGTGAGGTGTGCAAACCTATATGGTGATAAAGATTAAAATATACTCCAAATAAAATTGCCGATTCTGTCCAAGATCGAGATCACATTCAATGATTGTTTGTATCTCAATTAGCTGATTAGTCATTGGCCAACGTTAGCAGATATTTCCCCTTCAGATCATCAGGATGCCTTGACAGACTTCTATTTTTCATAAATATTTATTCTGAGTACAAAACAATCTATCTGCATTGTAAATTGATATTTATTACAAAACAAAAGTCTGTCAAGGCGAGTTGTTAGGCTAGAGGCAAAACACTTACGCTAACTCTTCCTACACACTGTCCCAAATTCATTCACCAAACCTTGCAACTCCCATTCATCTTCACTCAACAATACTATGTCATCAGCAAACAGCAAAACCAGAATCTTCCAAATCTCACCCTCATTCATTAGAGCCACCCCCACACCCACAGCCCTACCTTGCACCTCCTTTACAACCCCATCCATGCATATATTAAACAGCCATGGAGACATCACACAACCCTGTTTCAGTCCCACAGTGAGATCAAAGAACTCACTCAGCCCACCATCCACTCGCACTGTAGCCCTAGCTCTTTCGTACATACTCTTCACAGCACTCAACAATTCCCCCTCCACTCCATATATTCTCAATACCTTCCACATACTTTGTCTATCTATTATGTCATAAGCTTTCTCCAAGTCCATGAAGGCAGCATACACACTTTCTGTCCCTTCTCTAGATACTTCTCCACCAAACATCTTAGAACAAATATCTGATCTACACAGTCTTTTCCCTTCCTAAATCCCCCTTGTTCTTCTCCAACTAGCTCCTCTGGTATATGCCTAACCCTGTCAATGAGTATTCTGCCATATATTTTACCAGTCACACTAAGAAGGCAAATACCCCTATGGTTACCACTTACTTCTCTCTCCCCTTTCCCTTTGTATAAAGGAACAGTTATACCTGATATCCAGTCCTCCGGAACCCTTCCCTCTTCCCAGGCCAATCTACATAACTTCCATATCCACTCCATTACAATCTCACCCCCATACCTCAGCATTTGACCACACACTCCATCAATTCCTGGGGCCTTTCCCATCTTGATGTTCTTCATTGCTTCCACTATTTCCGCCCTGCTGATCTCTTCATCCCTCCTCTCATTTCTCCTTCTCCCAGCCATTCCCCAACCACTTACACTCGGACTGCTCTCATTCTCTACCTCCAACAAATTCTTAAAGTGCTCCTTTCATCTCCTCAATTTCTCTCTCTTTCTCCACCAACAATCTATTATTCCTATCTTTCACTCTCCTACTATGACCCCTTTTACACTGCCTTTCTTTCTTTACCTCTTTCCAAAACAATTTCTTACTCTCCCTCCATTTCACACTCAGATTCCTCCCAAACTCTTCATCCACTTTCATTTTACTCTCCTTCACCAATCTCTTCACCTCCCTTCTCCTGCTCACATATACCTCTCTCTTCTCTCTCTCATCTTCTCCCCTACCTCTACTTGCTAGCCATTCACTATATGCCTTCTTCTTTTGTTCCACAGCTCATTTCACCTCATCATTCCACCATGCTGTCCCTTGCACACCCCTGCATCTCCTCCTCATTGCACAAACCACCTCACGCACTGCACCTGTTTATTCCGTGAATATCTTACATACGTCTTCCACCCCTTCTATCTGCTCTAACCCATACCTTCCCAACCTTTCTTCCACTATGCTCTTATACTCTGCCATTCTCTCACTGTCTTGCAATTTCTCCACTCTTCTCACAGGAGCTGTCAAACTTGTCCATACATGCTTCTACACTTGCCCAAAACTCATCTTTCACTCTTGCCACTCGGTCCTCTGTCGGGCATACACACGCACAATCACCCACGCTTGTATACCTACTTTTATCCTTACCCATACAATCCTTGCACCCACTGTTCCATACTCTCTTATATTCTCCTTCCACTTCTTGCTTATCCTGAGACATACTCCCTCTCTTGCCCTCTCATTCTCATTAACTCCTGCACATATTCCTAAACCGTATTCCCATTCTGTCACCCTTTCACCTTCCCATTTAGTTTCAGTCAATCCACATATATCCACTCATGCATCCTCAAGCACCTGCACAATCTCTTTCTCTTTCACTTCATCATTCACTCCTCTCACATTCCACGTCCCCACCTTAAAAATGTCCTTTGTCCATTCCTTAGTCGTCAACGTATGGTCCGTCCTGGTCCGAGGTGCTTTATTCGCTTGTTTAGTTAGGTCTTTTTACGGGATGGGGCACTAACCCACCACCAACCCTTTTAGTCGCCTCATACAACAAGCAGGGATACTGGGGGAGTATTCTTGAAGACCCCCCTACCCCCATCAGAATTATGTTGCTGCTTTTCTCAGTCACTTTCTGTAGATAGCTAAACATGTTCGACAACATCTTGTGGTATTCATTGTCCTTCCGTGTCCTTGTCTTAGGGGGAACGTGTACCACTGTGATGTCTCTTGCCATTCTCTCCAGTTACTTTTTTCATATATATCACTTCAGCCGTACCCTCTCCCATTTCCACATTTTCCACACTGATGTTGTCCATCACTTCTGTCATCACTCCTTCTCCCATTTTTTCTTTTCTATCTCTTCTCCACAGTTCGTATTTGCCATCTCCCATATGGATATCGATATCCTCTCTTAACTTGGCCTCTATAAAGCACATAATATCTGGTTCATGTCCCCTCAAGTAATCGTTGATTTGTAACCTTGCTGATATTAAACCATCAACATTAGTATATGCCAGTTTCCAACTTTTTTCACTGTTCTTTATTCCCTCTTCTCTTCCTCTCTCCGTCGGTACCACTTCCTCAGTTTTTGATCCATAACTCTTCAATAGAACATTGTCTTCTCTTCGTCTGTTCTCTGTTCGTTTTTTGCCTTTGCTCTCTGTACCACCTCCTATATCCTAGCTCTTTCTTCCTCATTTGGATCTCTCCTTATCCAAACATTCCTGAGCTCTTCATTTTCTGATAATTTCCATGTTCTGTTGATAATTTCATTTTCCATTGCCTGAGACTTAAACTTTAAGTGGCCTCGCCCCTCCTTTTTTGTACTTTGCTAGCCTAAACACTTCTTGATCTCTTCTTGAGCTTCATTGTTACCCTCCATAACTACTGATACTATCTCTTCTGCATTATTCAGTTCTCTTTCCCATTCTGACCTTACTGTCATCCGTTTTTCTTTTAGTCCTGAAATTATCGTGCATTTTTTCCTGTCTGCTGCATCCCTGACTAGAGATTCTCTACTTCTTAGTACCCTAACCACTTCCTTTTCCACCCGTTTTTCTTTTAGTCCTGAAATTATCACGCATTTTTTCCTGTCTGCTGCATCCCTGACTAAAGATTCTCTACTTCTTAGTACCCTAACCACTTCCTTTTCCACCCTTTCCTGGCTTTGTTGTTCTATAATCTCTTTCAAATTTATATTTCCTTCTGAATTTTCTTCCACCTCTTGTATTGCACCTTGATTTCCTTAATATGTTCACCATGCATCCTTGTTTACCTTTCATCCTGTCGCTTTCTTCTTCCAACCTCTTATTTTCCCTCTTGAGCTCTTTTATTTCATTTGAGACAGATTCATTACTCAATTTAAATCCGTAACTTGCCTTTCTTGTTTAGCACTGCGTATACAGACGTTATCCAACTTGTTCTGAAGTATCTTAATCCTTTTTCCTGTTCTAAGGCTCGTTCCTGTAACTCTCTAATTATTGACCATACCTTCTTTTATTCCTGAACATTCCTGTCTGCCATTTTCTCCACTCCTGCAATCTTGTTTAATTCAGTTTAGCACTTCCTTTACCCTTATCCTCTTCAGTAAAGCCTGCAAATTTGCCGCCATCAGGTGTAAACAAAGAGCTACTCCTTCCGCCATGATGCAGCCTACAAAAACTTTCCGCTTCCACTGTATTTTGTACTCTTGTTTGACCAACGTCTGCACTTTTTTCACTACTGTCAGACGGGACCATCATTCGTGTATTCATTCACATAATCACAATAGGAGGGGGAGGCCGAGGATGAGATGGAGGGATGGGCTGGAAGGTATATGAGAGAGGGGGGTGTGAGTTGGGAGCAGGGCAGTGAAATGGCAGGGGACAGGGCGACTAGGAGGCGATTTGTTTGTGGCCACCCCAAACGGGATTGAGGCGTCTGGCTATAGATAGATAGATAGACAATAGGCTGGGTTCCTTTTCACTGCTGGTTTGGCGATTAATTCCCCATGATCCACAAAGAGCTCCATCTCCGTTGGCGACCTGTGTGTGTGTGTCTCTGTTATATGCGTGGTGGTGGTTGGGCAAGACTTAGCCTGGTGGCCACGCGACTTTCGACTTTCGGTAGAGAGGCAGACAGCTGCTGTCACCGAACGTGTACTACTGGCTTGCGGTCTGTGTTACAATCTCAGTGGCAGTTAGGAGAGAGTTAGCCAGGTGGCCGTGCAATACTGGACATTGGGTGGGGATACATACTGACGTTTTGACAATGGTTGTGGGTTACAATTGTATTGCTTGGGTGCTGGAGGTTCACTGGGAGTGATTGGATGAGCGTGTGGCTTTGACCATTCAGTACAGGGGTAGACAGACATTTTAGCTCTGGTTATGGGTTAAGGAGTACTTCCTGCTCATGGCTTGAGCCCTGCGGCCACGATACTGAATGTTTAGATATATCGGCTGGCCGGGCATTTTTACTTCCGGATAATAGCACGTAAATTCGGATAATGGTTTAATAGAGCCAAGGTCCAGCTTCTAACACGTCTGGATAAATGAGGGATCACCGTATATCTGGTTAGTCAGAAAATCGGTAAGTCGAACTATCTTAGAGCCCCATATAGTTCGACTTATGAGAGGTTTACTGTATTGTGATACCAACTCTAATGTGTGGAAGTGAAGCTTGGGCCTTGTTAGAAGGACACAAGTCAAGAGTGAGAGCAGTGGAAATGAGTTATTTGAGAGGAGCATGTGGAGTTGCATGGAGAGAGAGACTGACAAATGAGGAAGTGAAGGAGCATTGTGGTGTGGATGTGGACGTGATAAAAAGCTTTAGGAGAAATACACTGAGGTGATTTGGCCATGTGGAGAGGATGGAGATTGTGAGACTAACAAGGAGAGTGTATGTGAGTGAGTTGGAGGTGAGGAGAGAGAGAGGGAAGCTGAGGATGAGATGGAGGGAGGGAGTAGAGAGGTATATGAGAGAGGGGTGTGTGAGCTGGGGGGAAGGCAATGAAATGGCAGGAGACAGGGTGACATGGAGGTGATTTGTTTGTGGGCACCCCCAATGGGATTGAGGGGTCTGGGAATAGATAGATAGAGAATTTGCATGAACTTTTTGTAATACCTTCATCCACAAATGAATTGCCTGCTGCATTTGTATTATTCTTGCCAGAGATGATGATTATGCAGGTGAATCACTGATATTCTTATTTCCAACAGAGCTGTAGAGTAAAGCATCCATCTTTAACAAATTCAGTAGTTCAGGAAGAATGTAAGCAGTTTATCCTGGATTATGAGGGTCAGCGCATCAATGATATCTCCACAATTATAGGTACAGTTTTTGTAGCTTAGCACTGTACTGTATTTCAGAGACTCTTTCCAAAGTAACGCTTTAGATATTGCATCATCAAAGATAGGAGTGCACTGTAACCTAATATTTTGAATTTCATATTGAGTAGTTAAAGAAAGTATGTATTTTAATAGCATTTAATGATCTAGTGTAGTAGTGACTGCCAGCTGCTATTTATCAGTACTGTTTCTAGATTAGGCTCTCCTAATAGCTTTGCATGAAAACAAATTACATTGATATTATTTCACAGCATTGCCCAAGCACTCAACCCTTTCACTTCAGTGAATCCAGCAACATACTGTATTTCATTCTTTCTACTTTAGATAAAATGTATTAAGTTTAGGAGAGACCTCTTGTATGAATGGATAGTGAAGGTTATACCTAACTCCTGCAGTTTTAAAAGTTTCTCTTAAGGTGAAGATAACCAGTAAACTAATAACAAACCACTGGCTTGACAGGGGGAGAGTACCCTCAGAGTGAACCTCCCCACCCAATAACATGTCCTTGTAAGTGAGACTTCCATGTGCAGCTTGCCTGTCATTCATCTCAGACGTCAGTCTCATTAAGTGACTTACAGCGTACACTCTCTCTTGAGATTGCATTTTAAAAAATATGTACAGTATATTTATTTATTTTTTCTTTCCATGGAATTCTGTGGTACCGTAAGTGTTGCCCCATGTCCTTCTTGACTGTTCTGCTGTTCACAATGACTCATGTAAATGTACCAGTACTGTTTGTAAGTTTGTAAGTGTTTGTGTCACTCTCATCTTAAATGCGAAGACCAACTTGACTAGCCCCGGGCTCCAACACTCCTCGAGGGATAATGTAGGATTGGTTGATCAATGGATGGATGGATTGTGTTTGGGCAACCGAGTCACTCCTTGTTTGCCCTCCTTTTTTCATTTCATGTTAGTTTATATATATAACCAGGGTTTTCGTCTGGGGTAAGTGTCCCCAAGATTCCCCTATATAAAATCATTTAATCATGGCAAATGTTTCGGATAGCCTCGGAGGGCCCAATACTTGCCCAGGGCCCCAACCAAATGGGCAGATTCACATAACCATGTGGAATTTGAGAGGTGTGAATGAGGAGGGCAAGAAGGTGGAAGTGGTGAATGTGTTCAAGAGTGCGAGATATACCGTGATGGCATTGTGTGAAACAAAGATGAAAGGGTGTAAAGTGCAGGAGTGGCACGGTGTGAAATGTGTAAGGTTGGGCATGAATGGGCGAGGAAGATGCAAGGAAGGAGTAGTTCTGGTGATGAATGAGGTGTGGCAGAGTGGGATGAGAGATTACAAATGTGTCAGCTCGAGATGCATACATGTCTGGTTCAAGTTTGAAAAGGTGAAAGTTTCTGTGACTGTAGCGTATGCACCGTGTGATGACAGAAGTGAGAGAGAGTGAAAGTCAGGTTTTGGGATGAGCTGGATAAAGCAGTGGGAGAAATGCTCAGGAGCTATAAACTTATTGTAACGGGCAATATGGAAGAGTAGGCACTGGGCCGGAGGATGACATAATGGCTTGTAATGGAGTACCAGGAGAAAATGATAATGGGAAGCAACTGAAGGATGTATGTCAGGAAAGGAGGTTGTCCATTTGTAACTTGTATTTAAAACACAGATGCACATAAATGTACATGGTATAGAGGGAATGGGGATCGTGTTGAAGGGAGTTTGATTGATTACATCCTCATAGAGAAATTGGTGCTGGGAAGTGCTACTGATATGAGGGCCGTGAGTAGATGATGTGGAGGTTTGTCAGATCATATGATTTTGGTAGGCAAAATCAAGCTGAGAGGAGTGAAGTGCACCAGGAGAGAGAGGAGCAGTCAGGGAGAAAGAGTGAAAGTCGAGAAGCTGAGGATCAAAGAAATGGCAGATGAATACAGGACCAAAGTAGGGAAGGAGTTAGAATCAGTGAATTGGATTGAAATGGATCTGGACAGCCTGTGGAAGGCATACAGGGATTGCATAGGAATGATAAAGCGGTGTGTGCTGTGGCAAGAGTAACAACAAAGAATATAGGTACGGTATGGTGAGGTGAAGAGGTTAAGAGAGTAGTGGAGGAAAAGAGGAAGTAGTTAGAATGGTTACAGGACAGGGATTCAGTTGAAATAAGAAATGAATATACAGTACACCCTCAAAGATCCAGATTAATTGGGGCTATAACCCTGTCCGGATCTCGAAAAATCCGGATCTTCTAGAAATTATATAAATTCGCTCATATGAAAAAAAACTTATGGTGGTTTAGGTATAACTTAATACAAAATAAAAACAAACAGTTATTTTTTATATTCACCTTGCCAAAGTGTCACTTTCTGTTGTTCATCCTCGGGTTCTAGTGGGGGTGCCTCTGACTTCTTAATCAGAGTCCACTCATAATGATCTTACGCTTCACTTGGGAACTGGGACCTGCACTTCCACTTCCACTTCCACCTGCCTTGGCAGCAAAACCATGAAGCTTGACTTTGTTTCTCTTTATATTGCTGATTGTTTGTTTTGCGACACCATATTCCACACTTAACTGAGACACTGGTACACCTTTTTCTAATTTTTCTAGTAATTCAAGTTTTTCACCTATGGTTAGCACCGTATATATGCGCTTTGGAGCCTGTCACGAGTCGGCTCGTGACATTAAATTTAGTGGGAAACCGCGAACTCTAGTGGAATCCCTGTGTTTATCATTCAGTTTAATTGCTGCGTATTTACCCGGTCGGGAGTGTTTTCAAAACAATTTTTCACTGTCATAAGTGATCATCTTTGTGCGAGACATTAGCGCTTCCGCTAAGCGATTTGTTGTGGGCGTGTTTCGCACATTCTAGCCGTTGGTAATGCGGTTGGACGCTCCCCTCTTTCCCACGATTTAGTCAGTCGAGGTTTGAGTGCCACAAAAGCAGGTTGGGCCAGAGCGTGTAGTGCCGCTGTTCCTGAATTTCCACATAGTGTGATAGGCGAGAGGCTTAGCGAGTGCAGTGTCCTTCCTCAACGACGCTCAGTCATCCGCTTAGTCCACTCTTTGACCAGTATTTCTTTTCGTTTTTTTCCTAGGTTTAAGAGTTTAGCTTTTGAGTGAGCGAGTGAGTGCGATCTCCTTAGTTTGAATTCATTTTGAACTGTAACGTAAATTTATTTCTTTGTAATTAATAGATTTAACAGTTCTTTTTCTTGAGCTTAATGTAATGTAAACTCGTGTTTTATTTTCCATATTGAGCTTATTTCCCTTATAGCTCCTAGCTTGCATAAATGCTTTACTATTCATAACTGGTATTTAGGCCAGTCCTTTCGTATTAAGCTTAAAATCCGTTGTGCCATCTAGGAGTTAATGCATCAGCAAGAATCTGTTATCATTAATAGCATCAGTTATTAATTGTTAGGGGTGAAGTCACTTTCTCCAGAGGCTAACTACTAATAAACAGCAATTGTGAGGAATTAGTCTCTGCTGTGTACTGTTGAGAAAGTTTATAAATTCTCGTCCTTAGAGAATCGGCGAAGCAAGCAAGCATAAAGTAATCATTGCTTGATTTTCACAAGACAATTCATTGTGCCTGCTCTCAGTATTATTGAATAATTATCCTTTAAATATATATATATTGAATAATTGTTCTTTAACAATGTATAATCTTAAAAACCCTGTGACAGAGCCATGGTGGAACTGTGCTTTCACTCGGTCAATGTGTTCCTGCGACTCACACTCGGTCAACTGCCTCAGCTCATTGTCCCCTCAAGGCCGGATTTCCCCCCCCCATTCACATGTGTGCACCTCACAGAAGGATACCGGAGAACTGATAAAATTTAAATTAAATTTAATACAGTTTAAAATTAATAGGATAGTATAATAATGTGTACAAATATTTTTTTGTAAATTTTAATTAATAAATTGTGTATCTTGTAGCCTATGTTTTAAATTGAAAATTTTCCAAGAAATGGTCCGGATCTTCGCAAAATCCGGATCTTTGAGGGTTTACTGTATTGAGAACAAGAAGCACATAAAGAGACTAGTGAAGAGGAAAAAAGGTAAATGATGAAGTAGGAATGCAAATTACGCTGAAAATAGCAAGTTATTCTGGAAAGAGATGCGGAAATGCAAAAGTGACAGTGGAAAGAAATGTGAAAATGTCAAGGATGTAGGTGGTAGATTATTAACCCATGCGGATGATGTAAGGACCAGATGGAAAGAATTTTTTGAAAGCCTGATGAATGGGAATAGAGAGAGCGGAGCCTCTTTAACCCCTACACCGCGGGCTTGTTTACCAATGACTTGCGTGTGCCGCGGGGTTATTTGGGCTCCGACAGACTCTCAAAAAATATTTGCCAAAAATCAGTTATTAGTCCTAGAATAATAAAATTACATATGCTTATGGCACATACCTTCAGCTTTCTCCTGGAATGATTGTTGAGCCTTCGTCGGTTACCGTAGGACTTGTGGAGACCTCTGAAGTAGGGTAACGAAGTCTCCACTTTACACTTCCCGACAACCCGTAATATGATTACCACAGCCAGATACAAACACTATAAACACTATTCTACAATTTTCAAGTAGTTTGGGATCCATACTCAAAAAAAAAAACACTGTGAAAGCAATGGAAATTACGAGCGCGTCTGATCGTCGCACTGGCACTAGTTCGCTCATGGTAGTCTGTCATTTATTATTCATAAAACCCCTCACACTTTATATTTCTATTACTATATAACGCTTATATATATCTACAGTCTTTATCCATAAGTTTCCTTCAGTAGTATTAGTTTATTGTCACTGTAGGGATTCAATTTCTTTCAGTAAAATACGTAGCATTCACTTTCTCGTCCTGTATACTGGCACTCAGAGTGAATGTCACTTTCATCTTCACTCTCATAACTCATAGCATTCAGACATGCTAGAGTGAAACTTTCACTTTCATTACTCCTAGGGTATATACTCGTATTCTTATAATACTACTCATTTACATTTCTATTTATTTACGTTCTCTATTTTATTTACGTTATTTACATTTCTATTTTATTTACACTGTGTTGTGCACTGTTACTTGAAATAACTTATAAAACTATTTTCCACTGTTCACGTATATTTACATTCATTACTTTCACTTGCTGTTTACACATTATTTACACATTATTTACAATTCCACTTGCACTGTTTTACTCAATAGAAAGATCGTAGTCACTCTTTTATCAATTGTCAGCCCTTTACCTCTTTCCACACGAGGTTTAGTAGGGGGTAAAGGTCACAGGGCCCTTGCATGGGGGTGAAAAAAGGCCCTGAAGTCAGCAAGAGGATGAGCCGTACCTCCTCTTCGAATCTGAGAGAGAACTGCTAGGAGGGCCGGCCCGGGTTGAGAGGCCTACTTGAGGGTTATTCAGCACTACCAACGTAGCTCTTGAAACAGCTAAGCCTAGCACTGATATGATTGGCAGGAAATCTAGACAATACATTATAAATTTGGTAGTTCCAGGTGAATGTAAATATCAATTAGGCTTCTCCTTCCCTTCTTACATGTATATTTATTACGAAAATAGATTAGAGGCCTACTTAGGAGATATATAATCAGAGCTACCAATGTTAAATCTTGAAACAGCTTTGTGTAGCACTGATATGATTGGCAGGAAATGTAGACAATACATTATAAATTAGGTAGTTCCAGGTGAATGTAAATATCACTTACGGTTCTCCCTTCTCTCCTTACATGTATATTTATTACGAAAATAGATTATACGGCATATTTCAAGGGGAAAAAAACAGCGAAAATTAGCGAACGAGTGCACGTGAGGTGTTGTCAGGTGATAATTAGCCAATTCCAGGTGTATGGCACTCTCACTTACCTGATTTCTTTCTTGTATATATTATTTGGTATAAGAATACGACATAGGGCTTATATCAATGGATGAAATCAGTGAAAAATTCCAGGGAAGATTTACTTAGCGTAGCATGGCCGGGCAGGCGAGAGGATAGGGTAATGGAGTGGGGGTAGGGAGGGGAGTCAAGAACGGGGAGAAATGGCTAAATTGTCAACAATGGATGGGAGTACAGATGAGATTAGGAGTGCTGACTAGTGTTGGACATTGTCAGTACTGATAGATGATACAAGCCCCCACTTGAAAGCCCGGGTGAATTCAAAATAACACAGAATCACAAAAGCGACGCCCCGCGGTATGATCCCTTGCTCCCAAGCGTCACGAAAGTGACGCCCCGCAGTTAAGGGGTTAAACATGATTGGTTTTGGGGGTGTGCAGAAAAGGAAAGCAGTGCCAGGAAACATGACACTCACACAGGTTAAGAACGCTGCGAAGCGACTGAAAAATGGGAAAGCAGCTGGGGTTGATGAGGTGTATGCAGAGGTGATTAAGTGTAGTGCGGAGAATGGATTGAAGTGCATGTTGGTGATATACAACAAGGCATGGATGAGTGAAACTGTGCCAGCAGAGTGGAAAAAGGCTGTGATTGTACCCCTGTACAAAAATCAAGGCGAGCAAAGTGAGTGCAACATTTTTCGTGGCATAAGTTTATTGAGTGTGGTAGGGAAGGTTGTGGTAGTTGGGGGCACTCACCATCCACTCACTTCACGTAGTGGTGTTCTCAGGTCGTTTCATTTTTTTTTTTTTTCCCCTCATTTTTAAAGGCCCCAACATGCTTGCATGCATTGGCCTTTTACCTAATGGCGGCTTTCCACGCTGCACGATCCATTGCAGCCTCCCTGTTCAGTCCCTGAACCCTGAGGTCACACTTAATGACCTCGTCCCATGTCTTTTTCGGTCTACCCCTCATAACCCCACCCCCAATATTAACACTTCTCACCTTCCTCACCCAATTATCATCCCCCATCCTCTACACATGTCCAAACCATCTCAATCTTCCTCTCCACATCACAACACCAATACATTCAAGTCCCAACCTACCTCTCAACTCTTCTATCGTAAACCCAGCCCCCCCGGACCTTGCACGCATGGATGCATTACACATCCACCTAATGATTGTCATTTTTGTATGTCTAAGCTGGCGAATATCCTCTTCCTTTACTGCCCAGGTCTCACTACCATACAGCATTACAGTCCTAATGCATGCTGCATACAAAGACCCCTTAGCACATAGGGAGAGCCCTCTCAATGTCAGAAGAGGCAAGAGCTCCCTAAACTTCTTCCAACCACTTCTCACCCTAGCCACAGAGCTAGCCCCAGCCCCACCTCCAGCACACAACATGTCTCCCAAATAACAAAACTCTTCCACACACTCAAGAGATTCACCAACAAGTTCAATTCTTTCACGTCTGACAATCTCCATCTGCTCTCCCTGACACGCCATACACATAAAATCAGCATTATCTAGCAGTCTACCTCTGATACCACTACATCTCTTATGCACCCATTTATCACAAACACCGCACAAGATGGAATTACTTCCCACACCCTTGTGGTAAACTGCACATGGCCACTCTCCCTCATCTTTGACAACACCACCACCAGCCCTAGATATCATCACTTTTGTTTTATCTGCATTTACCCTTAAACCCTTGTGCCCCATACCATCTCTCTACTTCCTAAACTTTTCCTCCTCCTTCCTTTCGTTCTCTGCAATGAACACTAAACCATCAGCACACAACATCTCCCACGGGAGTCCATTTCTAAAGTCACGTGAGAGGGCTTCAAGTACCATGATAAACAACATGGGACTCAAAACTGACCCCTGATGCTCACCAGCATTCACAGAAAACTCATCACTCAAATCTTCATTCACTCTTACCTTGGTGCGAACACCCACATACATAGCCATAACCACCCTAACCAGCCACTTCTCCAAGCCAAACTATCTCATTGCCCACTTCACCACCTCTCTAGGGACTCTGTCAAAGGCCTTTTCCAAATCAACAAAAACAAAATACAGATCCTTTCTCCTACCAATATATTTTTCCTGAAGCTGTCGAACAATGAATATGGCATCAGTGGTCCCCCTACCTGGCATAAACCCAAACTGCATCTCATCAATATTCACTCTTTCTCTAATCATACCTTCTAAAACTCTCTCCATTAACTTCATTATCTGATCTAAAAGCTTTATACCTCTATAATTTCCTCTTTCCAGGGCATCACCCTTCCCTTTATACACATTTACATTTACACTCTTCAGCCGATCATCTGGGACAACACACTCATAAATAATCCTATTTATCATGTCAGAGACTAACTTCACCCCTATATCGCCTGAGGCCTTCAATATTTTGGCAGTCAACCCAGACACACCTGCTGCCTTCCCCACCTTCATCCTGCCTATTGCGTCACTCACAGTAGCAGCATCAATCAACGGCCGAGGGCCAAACACTGGATCTGCTGGCTCCAAACCTTCCCCTCCCAGTCAAACTCCTCATTCAACAACTGGCTACAATGCTCTCTCCATGCATCTCTAATATCCTCACTGTTCACCACTACCCTTCCTTCATCATTCTTCACACACTGCTCACCTATAATATCCCGATTATCCCTCTTCATCTGATTTGCCACCTTAAATATCATATTTTTCCTTTCCCCATGATTCAGGTTATCAAGTAAAAATCTCTGTGACTCAGACTTTGCCCTCTATACCTCTGTTCTAGCCCTACGCATGCCAGGCAAGTATTCCTCCTTGCTACCACCCTTCTTCCATTCCCGGAAAAGCCTTCTTTTCTCCCTAACTGCAGCTTCTACCCCCTCATCCCACCACCAAGTTACTTTATGTCTTGGTGGTCCTCTTGTCCAACCGCGTGTTACATCTTTAATTCTCAAGAGATTGTTCTTGAGGGCCCTGTACTGTTCATTAACACCTCTGTCTACAGCTCCCTGTTCAGCCACCACTCTCCTTATCTTGCAGTAGAAGGCATCCCTTACTACTTGGTTTTTCAGCTTCCGTACTTTCCTCCTAGGTACATAAGTCCTCTTTTTCATCACTTGTTCTTTAAGCACCATATCGCAAATCAATAGTTTGTGCTGCTGCACACACTCCTCACTTCCTATAACTTTAACATCCCTCACTAACCTCCTATCAGCCCTCCTAACCAGAAAATAATCTATCTGTCTCTATTTCCCCCCAACTCATACGTAATTAATCTACAGTGGGGCACCAATTTTCGCGCCTAATTGGGTCCAAAAATAATGCGCGAAAGTGGAATTAGCGAAAGTTGGGGCATTGTCTTTATGGCAAAAAGGCTAATTGGTTCCCGGTTATCCTAAAGTAACATCAGATTTTCATTTTCACTTGCAATACAGTACATCAAATCACTATTGTACATTGCATTGTGAGAGACAAACAATAAAAACTGTACAGTACACATTATATGAGGAGAAACATACCACAGAGACCAGGTTGAGGTGTTTAATGGATGTTGGGGGTAAGTATCCTTTCCTCCCGACTTTGAATGTCCCGGCCACTTTTTATCACCACCACTACCTCCCGGCCCTCCCCCCACACCACCAGGCTCTCCCCCCACACCACAAGGCCCTTTCCCCACACTACCAGGTATAGTAGAGGCCATTGAACCGTGAGAATCCAACACAATGGAGCTAGCACGCTCGTACACAATGGCGGGAATGGGTGGACAGAGTGTTGACATGACGTCATTCAAGATGGCGGTGGGTTGCGGGCGGGCGGTGCAGGAAATTCAAAGTTCAAAATATTGTCCCAAACCCAAAATTTGTGCGCGAAAATCGATTTTTTTCAAGCGAAAGTGGAAGTTAGGGAATATTTGGTGCATGCCGCGAAAGTGGATTCCGCGAATCCTGCTGTAGCGAAAGTTGGTGCACTACTGTACTCTCTCTTTTCCTAAAATATGTGTTGCACACAATCATGTCCTTTGCCTCCCCAAACTTGAGTATCCTTTCCCCTTCCACATTTCTTATACCATATGCACACCCCCCATGTACTCCTTCATAACCTTGTGCTGCTTCACCTACATGACCATTTAAGTCCCCTCTCAAAACCACTATCTCATCAAAACGCTTACCACCTACTAAACGTATTTAATCATACCAAAATCTATCTTTCTCTGCTTCATCCAATCCTGCCTGTGGAGCATATGCCAATATAACTGCAGCTACTGTATCTTCCTACCGAATAGAATTTTACAACCAATATCCTATTGCTTACTCTTATAACATTCATAACATATTCTACCCATTTCTCCGCAACCATCAGACCAACACCCCCATATCTGTCTGTCCCCCCCTGCCAAAACAACTTATAGCAACAGTTCCTCCCAATAATCTTTCTGGCTGATCCACCCCTGTACCGGACTTCCTGCAAACACGCCACATCCACCCACCTCCTACTTAATGCCTCAATGACTTCCCCTGCTCTTTCCCTCAAACATCCCACATTCCATGAACCCACCCTCATCCCCCTGGGTGATTTACTGTCCTCAGGCTTGCTTTGAAACTTATTCTTGTGTTCTGTCATACTTAGGATTAATAAAGGGGGATAGACATACCACAGGCCCTACTCACTGCACAGTCCCAGGTCCAGGCAATGGATCTTGGACCCCTAGCCCACCAGCTTACCAGTGGCTGTGGTAGTGGCCTCGGGGCACCCTGCCAGGACAGCTGCAGGGACACCCTCCAAGCTCGCCTTGGCACTGCAACTATCCCGCCATTATACACCCACTGATAGGGCAGCCTCCTGGGGCGCTACTCCCCAGTTCCGGCCCCTCTCTATTGGGCAGAAGCGGCAGCCTGGGAACCGCAATGCCCTGTACCCTCTAGCACAGGCCCGAGCCCCATCTCGCCCTGGACCCAAGATCTATGCCGGCGGAACCCCCATCACCCCTCCCCCCAGAAGTCCGCCACTAGGTAACAGGGGCAAAGTTTGCTGGCCACATGCCCTTGCTGGCGCCAACCCCTGTAACGTAGTGGGATACGTTGTGTGAAATGTAAAGTGCATGTGGTGTAGTGCATAAGAAAGTTAGAGGAAATGTTTGGGAGAGTATGCTGGTCTCCTCTCCATGTTACTGTCACACTGAAAAGGTCAGCAAAGGGGGATGGTTAGATAGCTAGTGAAACAGGAGCTCCAGCTCTCCCTATCACCAGCATTCCCATTCCCCTCGGGAGTACCACCCTGTTCGGCCTGTACTACAGCCTCCTCCTACGTTAAATTCCCCGTACCTCTCGGGTGTCTGCCCATTCCTCTCCTTCATCCTTCTTTCCATCCATCCTCTTCTCTCATTGTTTCTTTCATTCTTTCCTCTTTCTTCTGCCTGCGTGTGACTTTACACTCCCTCCTGTGTCTTTCTTTCCTTCATTCTTTCCTCTCCCTTCTGCCTGTGGGTGACTCTACACTGACTGACAAGCCAAATGGTTTCATGTACACCAGGAAACCATTTACTACCCTGGGTGGTAACCATATAACCAGATTTTGATGCCTGGTGGTTTAGTGGGTAATAATGGTGCTCCAATCAGATTGAGCCGGTGAAAGTTTATATCCAAGGGATGGTTGGGGTTTATTGCTCACATAATGCCACTCAGGGATGAGTAAGGCTGGTCACTCTCATCTACAATGCCAGGACCAACTTACCTAGCCCCGGGCTCCTACGCTCTTCATGGGGCAACGTAGGATTGGATGATGGATGATGGTAGTTAAGGTATATAGAAGAATTATTATAGAGAAAGTAAGAGAGAGATTAGATGTCCTAGTGAGTGACGAACAGGTTGGCTTTAGGAGTGGCAGAGAATGTGTGGATCAAATATTTGCAGTAAGACAGATAGTGGTGAAGGCTTGTGAAAAGTACCATTAGGCATTTATGGCATTCATGGATCTGGAAAAAGCATACAACAAAGGAGGCAGAGAAGGATTGTGGAAGGTTTTGTGCAAATACGTTGTAGATGGTAAGCTGCTAGCTGCCGTGAAGAGTTTTTATGATGGTATTGAAGCATGTGTAAGGGCAAGTGGGCATCTGAGTGAATGGTTCACAATCGGTGTGGACATTCGACAAGATTGTGTAATGTCCCTGTGGTTGTTAAGTATACAGGTATATGTATGGATGGCGTGATGGGAGATGTAATAACATGAGTAATGGAGAGAGGGATGGCATTGGTAATGAATGGTGATGGATGGAATATCTTGAATTTGTTGTATGCTGATGATGCAGTACTTCTTGCAAATACTGGACAAGGACTTGGTGGACTAGTGTATAGTTTTGCTGATGTCTGTGAGCATCATGCCTTGAGAGTGAATATAGAAAAGAGTGAAGCGATGGTTATTGAGAGAGAAGGTGACTCTCAGTGTGATGTTACAGTGAATGGAGAGAGTCTGGAATTGGTGAGAGAGTTCAAATACTTGGGTACAATGATAGAAATGAGAGGAAAATGTGCAGAAGTGGGAAGTAGAGTGACACAAGGAAGGAATGTACAGTAGCTGGTGCAATGAAGGCCTTGATAAGAAACAGAAGCTTGAGTGTTGCAGCTGCACGAGGCTTACACGAAGGAGAGTTAGTGCCAGCATTAATATATGGATGTGAGACTATGGTGTGGCATGAAAATGAAAAGTCGAGAGTGAGAGCAGTGGAAATGGGATTGCTGAGGATTGTATGTGGAGTACAGAGAGTGGATAGGATACAAAATAATGTGATTCGTAAAAGGTGTGGACACAAGAATCGAATAGAGTGCACTGAGATGGTATGGTCATGTGGAGAGATCGGATAACAATAGAGCGGTGAAAAAGATATATGTGAGTGACTGGAGGTGAAGCGGGCCAAGGAGAAGCTGGAGGGATATGGTGGATGAGTATGTAAGGAAGAGAGGTAAGGAAGTCTGTGAGGCTAGGGGAATGACAAGAGATTGAGGTGGCTGGATGAATGTTGTTAGAAGTGCACGATAAGGGATTTAGCACCCATTTTGACGTGACAGTGTCCAGATTGTCTCTATCAGATGCATTTTAGGTGAAGGTACAGAATGTGGTGAATGTTTTTGGCATACCAGATAGAGCCAAGATTCCAGGAGCTTGATTGATGAGTGAATGGAAGTATGGCCCATTGGATTGGGCAAAATTGGGCTGTCTGGACATTGTTACTTCTCACCCTGCCCTAGGGTGGGAAAGGAGGCCCGGATAATGATGATAATGATGATGATAGTTTATTCTCTTTTACCTTATATCCCCTCCTGTTACCTTTCCCTTTTTACATGTTTAGTTGGAGTGGTTTTGCTGATCTTTTTTTGCCCTTGGTTTTCTTTACTGCTCCTTTATTCAGGCTTTCCCTTCTTTGGGGCCATAGGGCACTTTCACTCTTCCTTAGCACTGTTTAGCAATCCTTGCATCTTGAGCAGTCTAACTTGTTGTATGTTTATATTTTAGGGGTTGGGGTTTCCATTTTATGTTGCAGTTTCTATTTTTACTCACTAATAATTCTTCCTTGTTTGTTTGTTTTATTTTACTGTCTCGGTCTGGGGGAGGATGGTCAACCATCCAGGGGCAAGTACCTGTCTCAGGTCCTGTCATGGGATACATTGTCCTATTATGAAGAGGAGATGCTGGGTTATTCCATGCTTGACCCCCACCCTCCATTTGTAGTTCAGGATGCAGTGTAGTAGTAGTAGTAGTAGTTGTTCCCTAGGCAGTCTGGTCGAACAGCCCCGAGTCCCTAAGGAAGGCCATGGCCAAGACCAGGCTTTCTCACAGAGCTCTAAAGGAGTGTATGTTGTGTTGTTGGTGTAGGTGATTGTGTTCAATGCAGTCTTCCATAATGTGCTTTATATATTAAGTATGGGTTGCTGTGTTACATTCTGGACAGGCATCAGTTGTGGAGTCATCCAGCCTCTTCTGGTAGCTTAAGAGGGCTGGATAATGCCACATCTTAGCCTAGCCAGGTGGACCCTGTCCTCACAAGGGAGATAGGATTCAGAAGGGTGGATATCAGGAGGCTGTGCATGCAGCTGTGTGTTGTCTTAAGTGACTGAATGGAGAGGCGAGTGATTTGAGTATGGATATGCTTCTGGAAGCTGGTCTGAGGCGGGCGAGGGGAGAGAGATGACAGTATTTGTGTATGATATCCTGTGCTGGATGTTGTTTTGCTGTTCCTTGGTGTGTGTGGATGTGCTGCCATGTAATGTAGTGGATGTTGTGGGTTTGTGGAGGCTGCAGCGAGAATTTGGATGCCCCTTCATGTCTGGATGATCCTTGACTTTGAGGACTTTGGTTTCTTGGTGTAGGTGGTCTGTGGGTATAGTAGCTGTGCAGCCTGTGATTATTTTTAGGACCTTGTTCTGTATGGTGTGTTGAGTATTGTAGTGTGTTTTAGTGAGGTTAGGAGCCCAAGCACGGCTTGCATAATTCATCACTGAACGTATACTGTGGTGGTGGTTTATTTGTTGTAATCAAATGTTGTAAAGGCAAGTGACCTCAGTGCATTGAGTCTTGATGTTATTTTATTTTTATGTTTGTGATGTGTTGTTTAAATGACACTGATGTATGTTTCACCAAGGATTTTTTTTGTGTGTGTGCATGTGGTAGGGGAGTGTTGTTAATGGTGAGGTGTAGAATGTGACTGTGTTCTGCTGTCCAGTTTGTGAGAAGGGTCACTGTAGATTTGGCTGGGACTATTTTGAGCCTGTTTGTGGTGAACCATTCATGTAATTTGTCGTGGTAAGGTTGGAGGATGTGTGCAGTTGTGTTTGCGTTTTGGTGTATACATGTAAGTGTTATGTCCATTACATAGGAAGCTGTGTGTATCTGCAGTGTGTGGGGTGTGGGTATGTCGTGCATGTATAGGATAAAGAGTGTAGGGACAAAACAGATCCTTGGGGGATGCCATTTTTGAAGTTTCTTATGTTTGAAGACTGACCGGCAAATGTTACATGTGCACATCTGCCTGCTAAGTAGTTTGCCAGCCATCTTTTTGTGTTATTGTGCATGTTTGTGTTGAATATTTTGTTTGTGAGAATGAAAGACTGACTAAGAGGGTGTATGTAGGTGAGGTGGAGGGAGGGAGAGGGAGGGGTAGACCGAGGATGAGGTGGAGGGATGGAGTTGAGAGGTATATGAGGGAGGGGGGGGTGAGTTGGGGGAAGGGTAGTCAAATGGTGGGTGACAGAGTGACTTGGAGGCGTTTTGTCTGCGGCCATCCTTTGCGGGATTAGGGCGTCGGGCTGAAGATAGATAGATAGATAGAGATTGTGGCAGGGAATAGCATCAAAAGCTTTGCTAATGTCTAGTGTGACAGACAGTGTTCTGTGTGGTGGCCTAGATGAATTCATGCCATCAAAAACTCTCTGTGTAAGGTCTGTAAGAAGAGTGTTTGTGGAGTGTAATGGCCTAAAGTCATGCTGTGATGGGGTTAGGGGGACGTGAGGTGTAACTAGTTGTAGTACCAGTTGTTCAGTGGCTTTAGAGGGGGTGCAGAGGAGTGTGATGCGGCGGTGTGAGGAAGGTAACGTGGGGTCTTTGTTGGGTTTGGGGATAGTGATGATAATGCCATGCTTCCAGATGTTGGGTATTATGTTGTGTGAGTAGCTGCAGTTTGATAAGTTGGTGAGTGCTTGTATGCATTGTGCTCTAAGGTGATTAACATGGGGTCTTTGTTGGGTTTGGGGATAGTGATGATAATGCCATGCTTCCAGGTGTTGGGTATTATGTTGTGTGAGTAGCTGTAGTTTGATAAGTTGGTGAATGCTTGTATGCCTTATGCTCCAAGGTATTTAAGGTGAATGTTGCTCATGTTGTCTGGTACACAGGCAGATGAGTGCATAAGGTTGCTAATGATGTGCTTTGTCTGGTTGTAAGTGAGAGGTGCATAGTCTAGGCCTGTGGGGAACTGTCTCTTACGTTGGATGATACGTTGGTCATCGTGATGGGGGTTTAGATGGTTGACATGTGAAAAGTGATTGATGAGAGTTTTTGTTTGTTGTTTGTTTGAAGGTAAGGTGTCTGTTGTGATGGCAGCATGTGATTGTGTAGTGTTGCAGTTGGAGAGTGTGATGCTGTTTAGTGTTTTGTACAGTTTGCTGGTGTTTATCTTGTGGTCAAGTGTTTTGAGATAATTATTGGCCCATGTGGTCATCACATCCATCAGCAGCCCCCCACCCTTCCCCCCTTGTGAATGGAGGATGGTGGCCTGTAGTGTTGTCAGAAAGCCGTGCTCCCAAAGACACACACCTTCATTTTTTATTAGAGAGCCTGCATTGACTCAGGCTTGCTAGTCCTCCATATTCCTATCTGGAGACGCTGAATTCAACCTAGGTCCACACGTTTGCCTGAAACAAGGGGATTACATGCAGGTATTGTTCAGTCAGTTGGAACTGCTGCAAAAAGTGATCGCATCTTGAGTGTACCAATGTGCCAGTATACAATCATCACAACTCACAGTAAACATTTTATTGTAGCATCACTTAAAACAACGAAGAGCACACACCTGTAAACAAAAGAAACATGTTAACTATTTTGCAACTAAATTTCAGTGGAATAAAAACAGAGACTTGTGACAGTGGCAGAAGTGAAGAATTCTGTGATTATATCCCTGTACAAGAATAAAGGTGAATATGGTGAGTGCAAAATCTATTGTGATATAAGACTCATGAGTGTTGGAGGAAAGGTACAGTATGTGGAAAAATTACTTTAAAGAAAGTAAGGGATATATCAGAAGGCTTCATGAGTGACAATCAGGGTAACTTTAGGAATGGTAGAGGATGTGTGGATAAAATATTTGCAGTGAGATACAGTTGCAAAGGCTTGTGAGAAGGAGTGAGGTATTCATGACGTTTATTGAAGAATTACTATATGTGCCGACATATAAATCGACACTTTAAGCATAAAGAGGTCTCCGAAAAACTAGGGGTTGACTGATACGCTGAGCATAAAGTTGTCGATACATGGCAAAGACGAAAATGAGGCCATGGCATGTATCGATGGAGGGAAGTGACACTACCAGCAGCCTTACAGCCATATGGCAGCCTACTAATTCTATCATGCTAGTCTTGTACTGCAACTTTTTGACAGATCCAAGTTTTATATGCAGTACTACTTCTTGGTTAATTTTTGTAAACGAGACAAAGTGCTCCAATCGGATTGAGCCTGTGAAGGTTTATATCCAAGGGGTGGTTGCGGTTTATTGCTCGTGTAATGCCACTCAGGGATGAGTGAGGCTGGTCATTCTCATCTTAAATGTCAGGACCAACTTCCTAGCCCCGGGCTTCTACGCTCTTCATGGGGCAACGTAAGATTGGATGATGGCTGGATGAACAAAGTTTTAATAAAAACAAGTCATGGTTGCCAGTAATTACCAGTGTTTACACCTAAAATGTGCAGAGCATCCTGTGCCATGGATCCATCCACAGACGTAAACAAATACCAACCGGACAACAGCTACTTGAGACGGTGAATCTGACATGCTGTTACTGTAGGCTTTCCATGGCTAGAGACGATATGTGTTTCAAACAGTTTTGCTATGGTGATCAGTTGCACACTGATATTATGAAAATTCTAACCAAATAGCTGAATGTTTTATTTTTTTGTTAACAAAGGTAATATAGATAGAAAGACTGAGTTGTGGAAATTATCAGTATGAAAACTACCATTTCCAGAAGCACAACGTTGACATAGTTACTGGAAGTACCAGTTCTGGTACCATAACCTTATACTGGATTTCATCTGTACAACGTGTCTTGTGCTTGTAAACTTTTGCTGTTTTCGTTCTAATGATGTCATTTATCGTCTGGTTAATACACAAATTCTTGGAAGTGATGCTGCCTTATTTTGGGGGTCGACTTATCTGGTGAATATAGGCCTAAACCTGAACTGCACCTCAGAATTTTAGGGGTCTACTTATACGCCGGATGGACTTATACACTGGTATATACGGTACCTTAACCCTTCAACCCCGGGCATATTTTCGTCCACCTTCCCGTCCACCCAGGCATAATCGCCAAAATTTTCCTACTTTTAAAAAATTCGCCAAAAAAAACTAAACCTAGAATAAAAAACTAGGTGTCAAATGATAAAAAACTAGGTGTCAAATGAAAGTACTAACCTCCGGCTTTGTATAAGGGGTCGAAGTTGAGGGGCCAGGTTCATCAGTCAAAAGTGGCACAGTGGGAGTGGCGGGCTGGGAGAGCGACAGCGCGATAAGTTCACTTATCTATGGTCAAAGGGTGACTGACTGTGGCAAGCATGGCTGCGTGGGTGGTGGTATATGGAAACAGTGAGGGTGGCAACATCGTGTGACAACGTGATCCCGCCACTCCAATGCCCAGGTATTTTGAAATTTGTTTGGACGACATATGTCGTCACCTGGGGTGAGGGACTTTTTATGTAAAAGTCCCTGAGAACTTTGGCTGGCCGACCGACATGTTCAGACATTTGGTATTGTGGCCACTGAGTGTGAGTCCTGAGTGAGAAATAGGCCATAACCACAACCAGAGCTAAAGTGTCCATCCGCCCCTGTAGTGAATGGTCAAAGTCGAGCGATGGTCTGATCACTCCCAGTGAACCTCCAGCACCCGAGTAATACAACTGTAACCCACAAGTGTGTCAGAACGCATCCCTACTGTATGTCCAAAGTTGCTCGGCCACCGGGCTAAGTCTTTCCCAACTGCCACCATGTGTTGAGCACAGACCACAAGCCACAAGTTCTTGTTCGGTGACAGCGGTCGTCTGCCTGTCTACCGAACATCCAAAGTCATCCGGTCACTGGGAGCTGTGATTCTGATGACCACCCCGCGTCTAACACAGACCACAAACCACAAGTAAATGTATGCCAAAAGCACCTGTCCGCCTCTTGACAGAAGGGTGAAAATTCTGCCCATAGCCTCACTTCTCCCCCCTCCCGTCCCTCCTCCGTACCTTCCCTCAGTCCCTCCCCTACTTCGTGCTGATAGCACTGACTCGTGGGTTTTTAAATTTTTTGATTTATTCAAATGCTATTGGTTGTATCAAAATTCCAAAGTGACCACGAGAAAGCTCATGAAATTTTGCATCTGGACATTTGCTTAACTCTTGGAAGGTGCCGGCAAAATTTTGCACTAGGATGGTGAGAAATTATGTGAAGGTAAGTTTTACTCTTGAACACTGTTTATTCTCACTGCATTTGTGTCTTTTACTTATCAGTTTTCTGTGTCAGGTATAGTTATTCCCCTGTACAAAGGCAAAGGGGAAAAAGAAGTGTATGGTAATCATAGGGGCATTTGTCTTAGTGTAATAGGAAAAGTATGTGGTAGGATAATTATTGACAGACTTAGGGAAATAACAGAGGACTTAGTTGGAGAAGAACGGGGAGGTTTTAGGAAGGGAAGAGGTTGTGTAGATCAGATAGAGATATTCATTCCTGGTATGCGGGATGATAAGATAGTGATTTTGGGATTTAAATGGTCATGTAGGTGAAGCAGCACAAGGTTATGAAGGAGTGCATGGGGGATGTGCGTATGGTCTGAGGAATGCAGAAGGGGAAAGGATACTCAAGTTTGGGGAGGCAACGGACATGATTGTGTGCAAGACATATTATAGGAAAAGAGACAGTAGGTTAATTACGTATGAGTCTGGGGGAAATAGCAGTCAGATAGATTATTTTCTGGTTGGGACGGCCGATAGGAGGTTAGTGAGGGATGTTAAAGTTATAGGAAGTGAGGAGTGTGTGCAGCAGCACAAACTATTGATTTGTGATATGGTGCTTAAAGAACAAGTGATGAAAAAGAGGACTTATGTACCTAGAAGGAAAATATGGAAGCTGAAAAACCAAGTAGTAAGGGATGCCTTCTATAGCAAGTTGAGGAGAGTGGTGGCTGAACAGGGAGCTGTAGACAGAGGCGTTAATGAACAGTACAGAGCCCTCAAGAACAATTTCTAGAGAGTTACTGATGTAACATGCGGTTGGACAAGAGGACCACCAAGACATAAAGTAACTTGGTGGTGGGATGAGGGTGTAGAAGCTGCAGTTAAGGAGAAAAGAAGGCTTTTCCGGGAATGGAAGAAGGGTGGTAGCAAAGAGGAATATTTGGCTGCCAAGCGTAGGGCTAGAAGAGAGGTATACAGGGCAAAGTCTGAGTCACAGAGATTTTTACTTGATAACCTGAATCATGGGGAAAGGAAAAATATATTTAGGGTGGCAGGTCAGGTGAAGAGGGATAATCGGGATATTATAGGTGAGCAGTGTGTGAAGAATGATGAAGGAAGGGTAGTGGTGAACAGTGAGGATATTAAAGATGCATGGAGAGAGCATTATAACCGGTTGTTGAATGAGGAGTTTGACTGGGACAGGGAAGGTTTGGAGCCAGCAGATCCAGTGTCTGGCCCTTGGCCTTTGATTGATACTGCTACTGTGAGTGAGGCAATTGGCAGGATGAAGGTGGGGAAGGCAGCAGATGTGTCTGGGTTGACTGCCGAAATGTTGAAGGCCTCAGGCGATATAGGGGTGAGTTTAGTCACTGACCTGATAAATAGGATTATTTATGAATGTGTTGTCCCAGATGATTGGCTGAAGAGTGTAATTGTAAATGTGTATAAAGGGAAGGGTGATGCCTTGAAAAGAGAAAATTATAGAGGTATAAAGCTTTTAGATCAGATAATGAAGTTAATGGAGGGAGTTTTAGAAGGTATGATTAGAGATAGAGTGAATATTGATTAGATGCAGTTTGGGTTTATGCCAGGTAGGGGGTCCACTGATGCCATATTCATTGTTCGACAGCTTCAGGAAAAATATATTGGTAGGAGAAGAGATCTTTATTTTGTTTTTGTTGATTTGGAAAAGGCCTTTGACAGAGTCCCTAGAGAGGTGGTGAAGTGGGCAATGAGAAAGCTTGGCTTGGAGAAGTGGCTGGTTAGGGTGGTTATGGCCATGTATGTGGGTGCTCACACCCAGGTAAGAGTGAATGGAGATTTGAGTGATGAGTTTTCCGTGAATGTTGGTGTCCATCAGGGATCAGTTTATCATGGTACTTGAAGCCCTTTCACGTGACTTTAGAAACGGACTCCCGTGGGAGTTGTTGTATGCTTATAATTTGGTGTTGATTGCAGAGAACGAAAGGGAGGCGGAGGAAAGGTTTAGGAAGTGGAGAGATGGTATGGGGCAAAAGGGTTTAAGGGTAAATGCAGATAAAACAAAAGTGATGATATCTAGGGTTGGTGGCGGTACTGTCAGAGACGAGGGAGAGTGGCCATGTGCAGTTGGCCACAAGGACATGGGAAGTAATTCCATCTTGTGCGGTGTGTGTGATAAATGGGTGCATAAGAGATGTAGTGGTATCAGAGGTAGACTGCGAGATAATGCTGATTATATGTGTACGGCTTGCCGGGGTGATCAGGTGGAGATTGTCAGATGTGAAAGGATTGAACTTGCTGGTGAATCTCTTGACTGTGTGGAAGAGTTTTGTTATTTGGGAGACATGTTGTGTGCTGGAGGTGGGGCTGGAGCTAGCTCTGTGGCAAGGGTGAGAAGTGGTTGGAAGAAGTTCAGGGAGCTCTTGCCTCTGCCGACATTGAGAGGGCTCTCCCTACGTGCTAAGGGGTCTTTTGTATGCAGAATGTGTTGTTAGGAGTGTAATGCTGTATGGTAGTGAGACCTTGGCAGTGAAGGAGGAAGATATTCGCCGGCTCAGATGAACAGAAATGACAATGATTAGGTGGATGTGCAGTGCGTCCCTGCGTCCAAGGCCTGGAGGGGCTGGGTTTATGGTGGAAGAGTTGAGAGGTAGGATGGGACTGGAGTGTATTGGTGTTGTGATGAGGAGAGGTAGATTGAGGTGGTTTGGACATGTGGAGAGGATGGGGGATGATAATTGGGTGAGGAAGGTGAGAAGTGTTAATATTGGGGGTGGGGTTATGACGGGTAGACCGAGAAAGACATGGGACGAGGTCATTAAGTGTGACCTTAGGGTTAAGGGACTGAACAGGGAGGCTGCAATGGATCGTGCAGCGTGGAGAGCCGCCATTAGGTGACCAAGGCCGACACATGCAAGCATGTTGGAGCCTTTAAAAACGAAACGAAATGAAACGAAAACGAAACGATCTTCAGTGGAAAAGGTTCTAGAGAAGGGAAAGAAGTTGTATGCAGCCTTCATGGATTGGGAGAAAGCATATGACAGAGTGGATTGACAAGAATTGTGGAAAGTATTAAGAATATATGGAGTAGATGGGAATTTGTTGAATGACGTGAAGAGTATGCATGAGGGTGCTAAGGCTGCAGTGCATGTGGATAGTGAACTGAGTGAATTTTACTGTTCATATCTCCATGGTTGTTCAATCTGTACATGCATGGGGTTATAAAAGAGATACAAGGTAGGGCAGTGGATGTTGGAGTGGCGCTAATGAGAGGGGGCAGTATTTGAAAACTCCCTGTACTGTTGTTTGCAGATGATACTGTGTTGTTAAGTGAAGATGGAGGGAAGCTTCAAGGCTTGGTGGATGGGTTTGGGAGAGTGTATAAGAAACAGAATCTAATGGTCAATGTAGGGAAGAGTAAAGTTTTGGTGTTTGAGAGACATGAAGTAAGTGAAAGTACAGTGAGGCTGGATGAGGAGGAAATGGAATATGTGAGTGCATTTAAGTACTTGGGTAGTGTGATGAGTAAGGATGGAAGTTTAGAGGGTGAAGTGCTTGAAAGGGTACAAGAAGGAAAATAGGTTGCTGATTCCTTGAAAGCAGTGACGATAAACTGGGAAGTTAACATGGAAGCAAAAAAGTTACTGCAGGACAGTATTGTGATGCCAGCTCTAATGTATGGAAGTGAAGCTTGGACCTTGTTGGAGGGACAGAAGTCAAGAGTGAGAGCAGTGGAAATGAGTTATTTGAGAGGAGCATGTGGAGTCGCATGGATAGACAGACTGACAAATGATGAAATGAAGAATCGTTGTGGTGTGAATGTGGATGTGATAGAAAGCGTTATGAGAAACACATTGAGGTTGTTTGGCCATGTGGAGAGGATGGAGAGTGAGAGACTGATGAAGAGAGTGTATGTGAGAGAGGTGGAGGGGGGGAGAGGAGGTGGAGGGGGGGGGAGAGGAGGGTGAGGCCAAGGATGAGGTAGAGGGATGGAGTGGAGAGGTATATGAGAGAGGGGGGTGTGAGCTGGGAGGAGGGCAGTGAAATGGCGGGGGACATGGCGACATGGAGGTGACTTGTTTGTGGCCACCCCTTATGGGATTAAGGCATCTGGCAGTAGATAGTTTTCTGTGTTTTTTTTAACTTTTCTAGTATAAACACCAGCGAAGGTGATGGTGTACATTTATACCAATGTAACAAATATCTGATTGCATATTTGGGCAAGGAATTTTTTAGTTGCCCTGGAGCAGCTATCACTGGTGTTAGATAACTGATTTTCCAACCGTCCTGAGTTTTTTTTGTGGATTTTTTTTTTTTTTTTTAAATGCATTCTTTCCTTTGTGTTTAGCATTCTGTCTGTCTATCTATTGCCAGACGCCTTAATCCCGTAAGGGGTGGCCACAAACAAATGCCTCCATGTCGCTCTGTCCCCTGCCATTTCACTGCCCTGCTCCCAGCTCACCTCCCCCTCTCTCATATACCTCTCCACTCCATCCCTCCATCTCATCCTCAGCCTATCCCTCCCTCTCCCTCCCTCCACCTCACTGACATACACTCTACTCATCAGTCTCTCTCTCTCCATCCTCTCCACATGGCCAAACAACCTTAATGTGTTTCTCCTAACGCTTCCTGTCACATCCACATCCACACCACACCGCTCCTTCACTTCCTTATTTGTCAGTCTGTCTCTCCATGTTACTCCACATGCTCCTCTCAAATAACTCATTTCCACCGCTCTCACTCTTGACTTCTGTCCCCAGCAACGTCCAAGCTTCACTTCCATACGTTAGAGTTGGTATCACAATACTGTCATGTAGTAGCTTTTTCACTTCCATGCTAACTTCCCTGTTTCATATCACTGCTTTCAAGGAGCCAGCAACCTTTCTTCCCTGCTGCACCCTTTCAAACACTTCACCCTCTAAACTTCCATCCTTACTCATCACACTACCAAAGTACTTAAATGCACTCACATTCTCCACAGAAATATAGATAATTCTATGCGTGTTTTGATGTCTAAATATTGCAGATTGACCTAAAAAGTGCCAAAATTAGGAGGGGTGCTGTAAATACAGTACTGTAGTGTATAGTTTTTTTTTTTTTTTTTTTTTTTTTAAACATTACTGTGGATTTTCCTATGTGGTTTTTAATGTCTAAATATGGCAGATTGACCTGAAAATAGTGCCTAAATTAGGAGGGGTACTGTACATAGAGTAGTTTATAGGTAAGGTGTTTTTTGGTTTCATATTTTTTTTTTTCATGGCTTTGCTTGGTGTTTAGCATTACTTAGGATATTGCTATGTGTGTTTTGATGTCTAAATAGGGTAGATTGACCCGAAAACAGTGCCAAAATTTGGAGTAGTTTTTAGGTTTGGTGTTTTTTGTTTTCAGTGTTTTCTTTTTGGATGGTTTTCTTGGTGTTTAGCATTACATGGGATATTTCTTTGTATTTTGATGTCTAGGTATGCCTGAATGTCCGGATGTCTAGGTATGCCTATTTTTTCGTGTCTAGGTATGCCTGAATGACACCGCCAAAGTAAGCATAGGTACTGTACAAATAGGTATAGGTTGGAGGTTGGGTATAGGTAGGCTCTGGGTTTAGTAGGGGGGGATATTGTTCATTATCCAGACATTGCCACCACCCGGACATACCTTTGGTTTTAGTACGTTGGATAGTTGAGAGACTACTGTATTTGCAGTGAAACAAAGTGGAAAAGGCTTGTGAGAAGAACTGCAAGGTATATATGACATTTATTGGTCTAGAATAAGCATACAAGATAAACTGAGAGGAATTATTGATAGTTTTGCATTTGTATAGTGTAGATGGTAAGTTGGTTAAGCATGCATAAGGGTAGGTGGACATCTGAGATGTTCAAGGTTTCCAGAGGTGTAAAAGTGGGTTTATTTATTAATTTGATGAACTGTTACATTCTAGATGACTGGTTGAAGAGCATAAATGTACATGTAAATAAGGGAAAGGGTGATGACCTGTGATTTACATGTATGTGCTTATAAAGCGTGCAACAACCAGTCCTACATTACCCCTTTGTGTAGTCTAGATTATTTGAACTAATCAGTTTTACAATTTGCTTGACAGCTTTTACATACAAGAAGAACTTTGGCCACGTTTTGGATTTAAACTGCATCATGTTAATAAACTGCCATCTCCAACCCTAAGACTTCTGCTATCATGCCACTGAAGATGTTAATTGAAGTTCCTTATTATGTGGACAGAATTGTAAACCTCTGTAAGGTTATGTGAAACTATACAGTTTGTTTTATTCTTGTACTGTTTTGTACTGAAGCAATTTCCATCTTTAATCACAAACCAGGAAAGGAACACTTTCCGTATGAGTGGATAAATAAAGTTCACCGTGATGCTGGACCCAGTTTTTGTGGAACCTTGGAGCATAGCAGTAAATTGGATTCTACAAGGGGCAGTCTTGACTTAACTGTGGATGGAAATGATGCAGCACCATCAGCTGAAGGTACTGTGATACTGGCTCCCAACTACTAATGTGTAAACAGTTTTGAGTTCTGTAAGTTGCACATGACATAAAATGCCATAACATTGACTACTGCATTTAATTCATAAGCAGTGCTGGAGAGGGACGCTTTAGTATGGTGACATCACTATACTGTGCAATACATGGATAGTGGAACTGTCTTGATGTAAATGTCCCCTAATGCCTCTCCACCTTCCAAAAGGAGGACAGTGGGCTGCTGTGTCAGCACAAAGCCACATTTCCAGAGACACCCTCTTTCATTTCATTGTGACCTTCCAGTCCTTCTTACTCCTCTTAGCTGGAGACATTAAAACCAATTCTAGACCATGCAAATACACTTTTGGTATATTAAACGACAATATTGCACACAGAAAAAGGCCAGTGAAATGCTGCTACAGTTAAAAAAGGTTGCATCTTGACTATACCAGTCTGCCATCACATACATGCTGCACTCCATGATGGATGTGTAGCTGTAGCATAACAAAAGACTACATGAGAGCAAACAAAAGAAACCTACACTTGAGATCATACAGTTAAACGTCAAGTAAGTAAACACAAAACTACAGAATTATACAAGTTTATCCCTGTTTATAACATTGACATATCATTAATACAAGAGACGATGCAGACTGGTGGAACACTACATTTCACTGGCTGTGGCACAGATATAAAGGACAGAACAGATGCAGTATTAGGGAAGAGAATTGTCTCACCATCTTCATCTGTCTATCTATCTATCTATTGTCAGATGCCTCAATCCCGTTCGGGGTGGCCACAAACAAATCGCCTCCACGTCGCTCTGTACCCTGCCATTTCACTGCCCCGCTCCCAACTCACACCCCCCTCTCTCATATACCTCTCCACTCCATCCCTCCATCTCACCCTCGGCCTCCCCCTCCCTCTTCCCCCCTCCACCTCACTCACATACACTCTCTTCTTCAGTCTTTCATCCTCCATCCTCTCCACATGGCCAAACCACCTCAGTGTATTCCTCCTAATGCTTCCTATCACATCCACATCCACACCACAATGCTCCTTTATATCCTCATTTGTCAGCCTGTCTCGCCATGTGACTCCACAGGCTCCTCTTAAAGAACTCATTTCCACTGCTCTCACTCTTGACTTGTGTCCTTCCAGCAACATCCAAGCTTCACTTCCATACGTTAGAGTTGGTATCACAGTACTGTCATGTAGTAACTTTTTCACTTCCGTGCTCACTTCCCTGCTTCTTATCACTGCTTTCAAGGAACCAGCAACCTTTCTTCCCTGCTGTACCCTTTCAAGCACTTCACCCTCCAAACTTCCATCCTTACTCATCACACTACCCAAGTACTTAAACGTACTCACATTTTCCAATTCCTCACTATCCAACCTCGTTGTACATTCACTGACTTCACCTCTCTCAGAGACCATCACTTTACTCTTCCCTACATTCACCTTTAGATTCCGTTTCTTACACACTCTCCCAAACTCATCCACCAAGCCTTGCAGCTCCCCTTCGTCTTCACTCAACAACACAGTATCAACTGCAAACTACAGTACAGGGAGTTTCCAAACACTACCCTCTCTCACCAGGGCCACTCCAACATCCACAACCCAACCTTGTACCTCTTTTATTACCCCATCCATGTACAGATTGAACAACCATGGAAACATGACACATCCCTGTTCCAACCCAACCTTCAGAGAGAAAAATTCACTCAGTTCACCATCCACACGCACTGCAGCCTTAGCACCATCATACATACTCTTCACAGCATTCAACAACTTCCCATGTACTCCATATATTCTTAATACTTTCCACAATCCTTATCTATCCACCCTGTCATATGCTTTCTCCAAATCCATGAAAGCCGCATACAACTTCTTTCCCTTCTCTAGAAACTTTTCCACTAAATCTCTAAGAATGAATATCTGATCTACACAACCACTTCCCTTCCTAAAGCCTCCCTGTTCTTCTCCAACTAATTCCTCTGTTCTTTATCTAACTCTGTCAATAAGTATCCTACCATACACTTTTCCTATTATACTAAGAAGACAAATGCCCCTATGATTACCACACACTTTTTTTTCCCCTTTTCCTTTGTACAAGGGAATAATTATACCTGATTTCCAATCCTCCGGGACTCTACCTTCCTCCCAGGGCAATCTGCACATTTTCCACATCCATTCTACTACTATCTTTCCCCCATGCTTCAGTTTTTCACCACACACTCCATCAATTCCTGGGGCTTTCCCCAATTTAACTTTTTTCATTGCTTCCACAACTTCTATCCTACTGATTTCTTCCTGTCTTCTCACCTCCCTCCTTCTCCCAGCCATTCCCCAGCCACTTATACTCGCATCACTTCCATCCTCTATGTTCAACAATTCCTTAAAGTGTTCTGTCCATCAGCTCATTTTTTCTCCCTTCTCCACTAGTAATCTACCATTTTTATCTTTCACTCCCCTGCTAACTTCACTTCCACCCTGTCTTACTCTTTTCATCTCTTTCCAGAACATTTTCTTACAGTCCCTCCACTTTACACTCAAGTTCCTTCCAAGTTCCTCATCCGCTCTCTTCTTACTGTCTCTTACTAATCTTTTCACCTCTCTCTTTCTTTCTACATATAACTCTCTCTTCTGTCTCTCAACTTCTTCCACACCCTTATTTCTCATCCATTCATTGTATGCTTTCTTCTTTTGTGCCACAGCCTGTCTCATCTCTTCATTCCACCAGGCTGTTCCTTGCACCCCCTTCCGTCTTCTCTTCATCCCACACACCACATCACATGCTGCACATATTTCTTCTGTGAATATCCTGCACACACCTTCCACGTCCCCCATCTGCTCCAATTCATATTTGCCCAATCGTTCCTCCACTTCTCTCTTATACGCTGCCTTTTTCTCATCCTCTTGTAACCTTTCCACTCTCCTTATACTCCTTCTTCCCGTCCTTCCCTTCTTCTATTTCTCCATCTTAATTGGATCTTGATTCTGGCCACCACCAAGTAGTGGTCAGAAAGTTCACTCCCCCAACCTCTATAAGCTCTTGCATCCATTACACATTATCGCATCCTTTCATCCACACACACATAATCAATCAATGCCTTCCTTTCATTCAGTTCACAACCCACCCTTCTCATCACTCGCTATATATACCTGTGGATCATTTTGTGCCTGAAGATGGCATTGGCTATCACCAACCCTCTCTTCATGTACAACAAAATTCATTTCATAAATACAATACATCAGACAGCACAATGCTTACCTAATGACAACACTGGAAGATTCATAAATGATAAAAATCACAAAAACTAGGACCAGAGCAGTTAATAAACATCCATTTAAAACACCTCAGCCCCACAGTTATAAATACTCTCGCTGATATTTTCATCTTTTCGTGGATGAACAGCCAAATCCCTAACACCTGGAAGAAAGCAGTCATCATCCCAATACCCATCCTAGGCAACCAACCCATCCATTAGTCTATCATTGTAGAGGTCAGAGGTTCCCAAACTTTTTGTGGTCATTCCCCACTTTAGTCAGAAAATATTTGATGAATTCCACCACCTCCCCCACAAATCACAGAGGAGAATTCCTGTCCTTCTTGGGAGTTAAATAACTCTAGTCTGTAGAGTTTATTTGCCTCCATTTAGCAGTACATAATACTGCAAAGAAATTTAGAGGTATTATGGAGATTTTTTTTTTTTCCAAAGTGGGAAATATTAGAAACTTTGTGTTTCTGTGTAGCATGATAATTATCTGAGGACCAAAATTTTTATTTTGCTTGTAAAATGCACTAATTAAAAGTCAGAAGATCTGACCAAGATATATTGTACAGGTATATCAAATTCAAGACCAACAACACATAAAGGCTACCTTAGCTAATTTGGCTTTATCTGATTATCCCCTCCCTCCCTGGAATGTCCAAATTTCCCCCAGGGGGCAAGTACCCCCCATTTGGAATTCCCCTAGTATAGACTAATATCACTGCTTCCCATAGCATCATAACTTGTGGAAAGATTAGAAGTCCTAAGGAACATTGTTTTGTCTGATTCCCAGCATAAAGTGTGACCCAGGCACTTAGTCTTCACACACCTTTTTAACCAGACTAATCTTACTTAAATGGTTTCAGGAAGAAATAACCTTTATTAAGAACAACATTGCAGCAATAAACAGAGCTTTTGATGCAGTCTCAAGACATATCCTGATAAGCAAATGCTTAATCATGAAAATGGAAGACAGTGACAAGAAAATAAAAGTCTTTGTCATCTAAGGTAGACACACTGAAGCATTGTGCCAAAACCAAAGCTCCAAATTCAGAATACTGTCCAGTGGTGTCCTACGCAACTCATTCCCCTCGTCACCACTTTTTAACCTTTTCCTCCAAGATCTACAAACACCCCTCCCCCCCCTTTTTTCAGTACAGTCTGATGATGATGATGATTTGGCAGTAGCTGCACAACACAGTCCAGTTCTAATTGTTCCTATTGCCTATATCCAGTAGAATACTGGCATAAAAAAAACAGAATTGCTGTTTAACCATTCATATCAACCATTACTCTTCACAACAAGTACACCGTCAGGTTTCCCCCTTGAACCAGTCACTCCCATTGGAAAGACTTCTCCAAGGTTCTTAGGTTTCCCATAAATCAAATACAAACATGTTGCTGAATCCCTCAGGAGCTTTAGGAGTGGGTTTAGTTATTTTGTCTATCTTTCTATCTATTGCCAGACTCCTCAGTCCCGTTTGGGGTGGCCACAAACAAATCGCCTCCACGTCACCCTGTCCCCTGCCATTTCACTGCCCTGCTCCCAACTCACACCCCCCTCTCTCATATACCTCTCCACCCTATCCCTCCATCTCATCCTCGGCCTCCCCCTCCCTCCTCCCCCTCCACCTCACTCACATATACTCTCTTCGTCAGTCTTTCACCCTCCATCCTCTCCACATGGCCAAACCACCTCAGTGTGTTCCTCATAACGCTTCCTATCACATCCACATCCACACCACAACGTTCCTTTATATCCTCATTTGTCAGCCTGTCTCTCCATGTGACTCCACAGGCTCCTCTTAAATAACTCATTTCCACTGCTCTCACTCTTGACTTGTGTCCTTCCAACAACGTCCAAGCTTCACTTCCATACGTTAGAGTTGTTATCACAATACTGTCATGTAGTAACTTTTTCACTTCCATGCTCACTTCCTTGTTTCTTATCACTGCTTATTGATTTGAGAAGTTTGATTACAGTAAAACCTCCCTAGAATGAACTAATTGGGGCCCAAGCCATTCTGAAATAAGCGAAACTCTGTTAAAAGTGACATAGGGACTTCCTCCTTCCTGTATTCATACATGAAAAGTGTCATTGCCACAATCTTGCTTCACCACACCAGTTCCACCTAACTCAGGGCCTTATCCCATTTGCCTCTTAACTTTTCTCAGATGCCACTGTAAATAATTTATTGCATAGCACAGCATAGTTTTAGTAAGGTTTAGACCCGATAAAGGCCATATATAACACACACAAGAAGATTTTTTTGTGCATGAAAAGCATCATGGCCACCATCCTGCTTCATCTCCACCAGTTCCTGCTAACTCACAGCAGTATCCCATTTGACTCTCAACTTTTCTCAAATGCCATTGTCAAGACCAGGTATCTTTAAATCACCCTTTGCCTTAATATGACCAATCTATATTAAGAGAAACATTCACAGAACACTGAAAGTTTAATTATACAAACATTTACACATTTACATACACTAGTTATAAGCACTGATAACCCCTTCAATAACTCGCCATATCATAGTCACCGATAAACTTTACCAACCCACACTATAGAAAGTAATATCGTAGGAACTGATAAACCCTTTACTGGCACACACCCTCTAAACAGTAATACTCTTAAGATACTGAAAAACCATTACTCCCTCCACACTATGAACACTGCAATGCTGTAAGTATTAATAAGCCACCGTATAAAGCCACGAACACTGAAGTCTCGATGAGGGAGTGGCTAGGTGGGCAAGTGCTTAGGTGGAGGGTGGCGGCCAAGGCAAGGAAGTAGCGTGCTAACCTCTCTGTGTGTTTCTTGACGACCAGGCATGTTCAGGTGGTGAGGTCCCATGCCATCTAATCCATTCTCGGATGTCGAAACGGCCTGGCCCTTGGCTCATGTGGAGTCCTATGGTGAGCAAGAGTGGAGACCGACTGACTAATGTCAAATAAAGTACTACAAAATACACTACCAATAAACACTATGGGGCAATACGAGAACCAGCTGTATGACTAACGAAACTCTTACCTATAGTGAGAAGGAGTGAAGACCGACTGAGGGTCCCACCCTCACATCCGTCAGAAGACACTTCGCCTTCGAACACTATATCTGAACCACCCGAAACTAGTTGAACCTCCCACAATACGAGTTTGCTGCTTCATCAAACGTCTCTGTGCAGATTTGCCAGCCTGCCAAAAGCTGTCCCTCACTGAGTACCTGGCCTTGACATTAATGGCAACCTCTTGCCAGGATTTGACGTTGACCTTTCTGAATTTGTGTGATATTCTGGATTCAATAAAAGTTCAGTTGCCCAGCCGAGTCACGGACTTGCTGGGGCTTGTCTTTGGGGCCCAGAGGCAAGCTGGTTTTAGTTCTGTCAGTTCTAAGTTAGTCGTGAGATATATCGCTTGTCCTGTTACTCGGGTGGTGCTGGTTAACTGGGGTGTTTATATAATGGGATGTCAAGCTCACGATTATAACTTTGCTGTATGAGTAACTGCTCACTTCATTAAGCATAGCTAGGTGTGAGCATAGAATCCTCTAGTTTGCTATTTTTGTGCTTTGGGTTTCACTAGGTGCAAGGTTTTTTTCCTCTAGTTTACCGTTTTATTGTGGTAAAGTGGTATTTTCAGTAATATGGCTGACTCGTTTGATGTATTAAAATAGCAAGCTATTGATCTTGGCCCAACTGGCGAAGATGTTGCAAAATATGTTGTTCAAGAACAAGCCCCTAGATGAGAAGAAAGGGCGAGAGAAAGAGAACTAGAGAAATTAAAGATTGAATCTGATAAGGCGAGAATTGATGCTAAAGTGGAAAAAGAGTGGATAAAGGCCAATCGGGACCTTCAACTAGCTCGTTTGAAAGGTACCGGTAGCACAACGCAGTGTACTAAAAGTGATGGAGTCACATGGCCAACCCTACCCACATATAAAGATGGCGAGGACGTGGCTAGCTACCTGTTGCATGTCGATCGAGTGACAGAGTTACTGGGCATTGATAAAGCCACCTATGTTGTCCACCTGGGGAGTCACCTATCTGGTAAAGCGGCAGACATATATATCACTCTCTCTGCCGAAGTGACTGCCGATCATGACCAACTGAAACAAGCACCGTTGAAGGGTTTCAGTAAAACTCCCAACAGGTATAGGAGCGATTTCCACAATGCCAAAATCAGACATGGCAAGACATTTCAACAGTTTGCTATTCATTCGGGTCATTTGTTTAATCTGTGGGTAGGATCGTGTGAGGTCAAAGAGGGTGATAATCAGTCCTTGCGTGAGTTCATGAACCTTGACCAATTTACTGCCACATTGTTTCCTGAGGTGCGTATGTTTGTCAAGGAAAGCAACATAACCACTCTGGATGATGCAGTGCACTTTGCTGATAATTGGATCTCTGCCCATGGGTCCTATCACAAGTCAAATGCTGAAAAGAATAAGAAGGATGTAATGCCAAAGTCGACAGTCATACCAGGGCCAGGGAGTCAAAATTCGAAAGATAACTTATCGAAAGTAAAGTGTCATGTGATGAATGGGGCCACATTAGACCTTATTGCCCCCAGAATCCCATCAATTTTAAGAGTACTTCTGTCCCCTATAAAGTAAATTTTGGTTTTAATGACACAGTAACAGACAAGTACATAACATCTGGGACAGCGAACGGATGTTGGGTGTCACCAGTCCTTAGGGACACGGGATGCTCATGCATCATCGTGTCTGACAAAGTATTGCCCGATGCTGACGTATCAAATAGTAAGAAGGTAGAAGTGCAGGACTATTTGGGTCGATCTAATTGGTTCCCAGAGATCAGGTGTTATATTTGGTGGTCGTACTTCGCAGGTTGGGCAAATGTGTTACGTGCGCCTCTTAAATTCTGTGCAGTGTTGATTGGTAATTACCCAGGTGTGCGTGACTCATCCGTCGCAAATGATGAATTTAAGCAAACCTCTTCAAATGTGAATGGATCCGGTCAAACCAGTATGGACAATCAGGTTACTAAGAAGGAGCAGAAGGTAGAAAGTAATCAGACCGTTCAGACGCATTCCGCCAAACTCAGACGTGTTCACCCACAAATTATGCCAGAGTTACAACCATTACAAGTAACACCGCGAATTTGCACAGTCGCAAAGTGCTTGCCCTACGTTGAAAGTCATCCACGGTAGAGTTACGTCAAGGGAGGTTGAGACAAGGGAAACACACTCGTTCAAATTCAAGATTATTGATGGGTTGTTATACCGGACATGTGTAGAGTCTAAGTACCCTGAGCAGATTGGTAAAAGAGCGTTAATCATTCCTACAGAGTATCATAAGATTATTCTTTCATTAGCTCATGAAGGACCACTAGCAGGACATTTTTCCCATCGCAAAACGGAGATGAGGGTGAAAGACCAATTTTACTGGCCAGGGATGGGCGAGGACATTCGTAATTATTGTCGTTCATGTGATATGTGTCAACAGATGTTTGTTAAAGGTCACGTACCTCCGGCACCCCTTCAACATATGCCAGTCATAACCGAACCATTCAGTCTCTGTTCCATGGACCTGATTGGGGCCATCAGCCCCCCGTCATCTGAAGGGCATCGCTATGTGCTAACCCTAATTGACTATGCAACCGGATTTCCCGAAGCTGCCCCACTCAAAGAAATTGACACTGTATCTGTCGCAGAAGCTTTGTAGTAATCTTCTCGCGTGTCGGTATCCCACGTGAAATCCTTTCCGATCGCAAGATACAGTTCACCTCTCAATTAACGGGAGAGCTACACAGATTTCATGGTATAAAGCCGCAGTTCACCACTCCCTACCACCCCTCGTGCAATGGCTGGGTGGAATGATTTCACGCAACACTCAAGGCATCTTTGCGTAAGCTATGTAGTGACAAACCAAGGGAGTGGCACCGCTACTTGGTACCAACGCTTTTTGCACTTTGTGAAATACCAAGTGATCGTACCGGGTTCTCCCCATTTGAGTTGTTATATGGTAGGCCTGTAAGGGGTCCACTTGCTGTGCTGAGAGATTTGTGGGAGTATCAGAAGGCAAACGAGGATGATCATACCACATACCAGTACATAATTGAGCTGCGGGACAAATTAGCTGCATGCGCAAAAATGGCAGCCTAAAATGTAGACATCAGCTCGTCTCGGTACAAGAGTTACTTTGATGTAAAGTCACAGGACTGCCAATTTAATGTTGGGGAGGAAGTGTTGGTATTGTTGCCTGATGACACTATAAAATTGTTGATGGCATGGAGTGGTCCCTTCAAAGTACTTGAGTGGAAGAGCAAGGTAAATTACATAACTGATGAGAAGGGTAAACCAAAAGTATATCATATAAATTTGCTTAAGAAATACCATAGGAGGTCTGAAGTAAATGTAATTAATGAAAGAATGCTGAAACTAGTAATACTGTCATGGTGGTACAATTCTGTGTTACCGATGAACCAGAAAAAGATGAAGGTGATGACTTGCCAATCACCGCTGATGGTCGTGTAGATAATGATAGTGCTTCAGATGGGGAAGTAAGACCATATTTGTGTAGGGAACTAGATTAGAAGCAATGCCATGATGTCTCAGAGTTGACTGAATCCTTCAGTGATGTACTTTCAGAAATTTCTGGCTGTATTGAGACCATCGAGCATGACATTTCCCTCACGACCTCTGAACAACTACGTCCGAAAACCTACCCAGTCCCCATTCACTTGCGCCCTTGCTTCATGGAAGAGGTAGAGAAGTTGTTGGAACAGGAGATAATCAAACCCTCTGACTCACCACACGTGTCACCAGTAGTGATGGTGAAAAAGCCGGACAATAGCTACAGGTTAGCGATCGATTTTCGCGCGTTGAACTCTATTACAGTGTTTAATGCGGAGCCAGCATGTACCATCAAGGAGGATTTGCATAAATTCGTAGGAGTAAAGTACTTCTCAGAACTCGACCTTACGAAGATGTATTATCAAGTCCCTTTGTCTGACCGGGCGAAAACACTCATGGCGTTTCAGACTCACCGCGGTTTTATGCAGTTCATGAGGGTGCCATTTGGTAAATGCAGCCGCAACGTATGTTGTTCTCATGCACAAGGTTTTGGAAGGCTTGCCTATTGTTTCCTTTTATTGTGATAACATCTTTGTGTATGGCACCACCTGGGAAGAACACATTAGAGCACTGACAAACGTCCTTTCTCGCCTTCATCAGCTTGGGTTGACAACCCATCCGTCCAAATGTAAATTTGGGTATGGTTCAATAAAGTATCTTGGTTTCATCATAGATGGGAAGACCATTCAACCTCAGCACAGTAAAGTAGAGGCTCTGTGGAACCTGCCCACACCTTCTATGAAAAAGACACTACAATCATTGCTAGGTATATCATTTTATCGTATGTTTATACCACAAGCATCTTCACTCATGAGTCCTGTGTCAGATTTGTTGCGTAAAAACGTGTGAGAACCCTTGGTGTGGACGCTGGATTTGCCTAACAGATGTGATAAACTCGTTAAAATCCTAACGAGCGACCCAGTCCTGAAGCTTCCTGACCCTAAACTGACCTTTGTGTTGCTCACGTACGCCTCAAACTACGGTTTGGGCGCTGTTCTACTTCAATATGTGAATAACCAGCCATTCCCAGCCACTTACGCAAGCAGGAAACTTCTCTATTGGGAGCGACGTTACTTAACCATAGAATGAGAATGCTTGGCTATTATTTTCAGTGTTTAGAGATTCGACTATTACCTCAGCGGAAAGGAGTTTGTGTTGGAAGTAGACCATAAACCTCTGGTCTATTTAAGGAACTTCCGGGGTGCTAAAGCCATATTGCTCGTTGGGCGCTCACCCTACAACCCAGTGCCTTCAGGCTGGTGCATAGTGGTGGAAGAGACAACGTTGGGGCTGATCTGCTCAGCCGATCCGTTAAAAAATAAACTTGTTTTTGTTTGGTATATATGGTTTGGTGGGGAGCTACGTTACTTTTGGATGGGTTTGTATCTATCATAGAATAGATACTTGTTGGTGGGGTAGTGTGAGGGGCAGCTTTTGGCAGGCTGGCAAATTTGCATAGAGACGTTTGATGAAGCAGCAAACTCATATTGTGGGAGGTTCGACTAGTTTCGGGTGGTTCAGTTATAGTGTTCGAAGGCGAAGTTTCTTCTGACAGATGGGAGAGTGGGACCCTCAGTCGGTCTCCACTCCTTCTCACAATAGGTAAGAGTTTAGTTAGTCATAAAGCTGGTTCTCGTATTGCCCCGTAGTGTTTATGGGTATTCTGTTTAGTACTTTATTTGACATTAGTCAGTCGGTCTCCACTCTTTCTCACTATAGGACTCCACACGAGCCAAGGGCTGGGCCATTTGGATGTCCAAGAATGGATTAGATGGCACAGGACCTCACCACCTCAACATTCCTGGCCGTCAAGAAACACACAGAGAGGTTAACACGTCACCTCCTTGCCTTGGCCGCCACACTTCACCTAAGCACTTGCCCACCTAGCCACTCCCTCATCGAGACTTCAGTGTTCGTGGCTTTATATGGTGGCTTATTAATACTTACAGCATTGCAGTGTTCATAGTGTGGAGAGGGTAATGGTTTTTCAGTATCTTAGAGTATTACTGTTTAGAGGGTGTGTGCCAGTAAAGGGTTTACCAGTTCCTACGATATTACTTTCTATAGTGTGGGTTGGTAAAGTTTATCGGTGACTACGATATTATTGTGCTTATGGTGAGTTATTGAAGGGGTTATCAGTGCTTATAACAAGTGTATGTAAATGTGTAAATGTTTGTATAATTAAACTTTTAGTGTTCCATGAATGTTTCTCTTAATCCAGATTGGTCATATCAAGGCAAAGGGTGATTTAAAGATACCTGGCCCAAAGAGGAGTGTAGGAACCTGTGGCTAGGCAAGTTGGTCCTGACATTTAACCCCTTCACGCACAATGAGTGAAAACGAGTCAAAACGGTGTTGGTCTGAAGAGGAACTGATGACGCACTATGACGCACTTGTCAGTGCTGGTCTGAGAGGATCCCAATTAGGCAATTCTGAACAAAAATTTTCACCAAAAATTATGTTTTAGCATGAAATGCGTCAATATTTAGTGCGTCATAGGGGAGGGTGTGTACTTCCAGGTCAACACTCTCAAATAGTCGGCATCCTCTCGGTTTTCGGTTGGAGGAGGAATGGGCATGCAGTTTTTGGCGATTTACTCAAAAACTATTGGTCATATCAGAATTCTGACAACACGACGTGAAAGCTCAAGAATTTCTGCATCTCTTAGTTCTTGCATTATGCTGGCAAAATTTTGTCCGAGAGTGTAGAGCAGTTATTTTCACTGTTGAACAATAGTACTGTATTTTCACCTCATTGCGGTACTTTCACAGTACTTTCACTCACCGATTTTGTGTTTTTATTTGCTTATTGTATAGTATAAACAGTAGGGAAGATGATGGTATACAGTTTATACCATTATAACCAATTTCAGGGCAAATAAAATACATTTGAATGTTTTCCTTTCGAAATGAGTCCAGCCTGCCCTTGTGGCATTTTCTTTGATCATGTCACACACACTTACAGAAAACTTATGGTGCGCAAGGCAGTGAAGATGAGAGTGACCAGCATCACTCATCCCTGAGTGGCATTACATGAACAATAAACCCCAACCTCTTCTTTCACTGATCCACCTGGTGAACAAGTCTACATCTTTTCTATCCATAATGACCTAGAGCAGCTTGTACAGTACCCTACCCATATCCCTGACTGCCCTGGAGAGAGCTCCAACATACTTGACCTCTTCCTTACAACTAATACTTCTTTTTCCTCTGTTAATCTTTCCTCTCTGTTGAGCTCCTCCGATTACATCCTTATTACCTTAACCTGTCCTATTGCTCCAGTACAGCCTGTGTACCCTCCAAAGAAACATCGATTGTGGCACTTCCGAGCTGTGGATTGGGAGGCCCTCAGGCAGTACTTCTTTGATTTTCCCTGGAATGATTATTGCTTCCATGGCCGGGAGCCATCTGAGTGTGCCTTGCGGATTACGGAGGTTATTCTCTCGGGTATGGAAGCATACATTTCCATCCTTTGACTAAGGCAAGAAAGCCTTGGTTTACTTGTGCTTGTTCTAATGCTGTCCATAACAAGGAGAGGGCCTATAAAAGGTACCAGAGGCAACCCACCCCTGAATCACATGTTTATGTTTCTGCCCGGAATTGTGCTAAGTCTGTTCTCTGCTCTGCTAAAAACAGTTTCATCCGTACTAAATGCTCTCAACTCTCCAACTCGAATTCTTCCTGCTCCTTCTGGCACCTTGCCAGAAACCTTTCTAACAACTTTACCTTATCATCCTTCTCTCCTTTTTTCTACTCTTATGGTTCTGTAGCTATTTCTTCTACAGATAAAGCAGATCTCTTCGCTGAGACATTCTCCTCCAATTCCATCTTCGATGATTCCGGTGCTGTTCCTCCATCACTTCCACCCTCAGATTTTCTCATGGCTGACATCAGAATTTCTTCAGCTGATGCATTTTCTGCCATCACTGGCCTCAATACTAACAAGGCATATGGGCCTGGTGGAGTCCATCCTGTTGTCATCAAGAACTGTGCTTCTGTGCTTACACCCTGCTTAGGTAAACTCCTTCACCTTTGTCTTTCAACTTGTACCTTTCCTTCTTGCTGGAAGTTTGCTCTCATTCAGCCAGTCCCAAAGAAGGGTGACCATTCCCAACCCTCTAACTATCGTCCAGTTGCTTTAACATTGTGTGTCTCAAAAGTTTTCGAGTCAGTTCTTAATAGAAAAATTTTAAAGCATTTTTCCTGTCACAACCTTCTTTCAGATCGTCAGTATGGGTTCCGTCAGGGACACTCCATTGGCAATCTTCTCACCTGCCTTTCAGAGTCCTGGTCATCCTCCTTTCGGGACTTTGGCGAAAGCTTTGCCATTGCACTTGACATCTCAAAGGCTTTTGATCGAGTCTGGCAAAAATCTTTAATTTCCAGACTTCCCTCTAATGATTTCTATCGTTCTATCTGTTCCTCTGTCTATAGCTTCCTTTCTTGTCGTTCTATAGCCACTGTTGTAGACGGTCATCGTTCTTCTAGATCAATCAACAGTGGTTTTCCTCAGGGCTCTGTCCTATCTCCAGCTCTCTTTTATTCATCAGCGACCTTCTAAGCCGTACATCTAATCCTATCAACTCGTACGCTGATGATTTCATCCTTCACCTTTCCATTCTCTTCCCACAACGTCCATCTCAGCAGTAACTTCAACTAACAAGAGATGAGGCTATGGCATACCTAATGTCTGACTTGGCTCATATCTTTGACTGGGTTAAAAATAATCTTGTTGTTTTTAATGTATCAAACACTCAGTTCTTACACCTATCAACCCTGACAAAATCTTCCACAGGAGTACCCATTAATGCTTCTTAATATCCAGCTCAATCCTGCATCATCCTTGAACATGCTTGGGGTTTCATTCACTTGGGACTTATATTGGAATGATCTCTTGTAAAATCTGCTCCTAAGAGACTAGATGTGCTAAGCTGGCTCCGTACCTTGTTTACCCCTGCACTGTTGCTGATTTTATACACGGGTTTTACACACCCCTGTGTAGAGTACAACTCTCATGTGTGGGGAGGCTTCCCACATACAGCTCATTTCAATAGGGTGGAGTCGAAGGCTTTTCGTCTTATTAACTCTCCTCTTCTTACTGGCTCCCTTCAACCTTTGTCTCTTTTCTGCACTGTTGCATCTTTATCTCTTTTCTATCGCTGCTTCGATGGTCACTGCTCCTCTGAACTTTCTGCTTGCATCTCTCTACCTCTACGTTGGGCGCATAGCACCCTTCTGGCAACAAACGCTCATCCTTTTTCTGTCCAGCTCTCTAATGCAAGAGTTTGCCGTTACTTCCAGTCCTTCATTTATGCATCAGATCAACCCTGGAACTATCTCCCTTTGTCTGTATTTCCTACTTCCTGTGATCTCCAGTCTTTCAAACGCAGTGTGTCCAGGCATCTCGAAATGATCAGATCATGAATTTGGCTCACTTGTGTATTGTTTTTGCCTTTTTTCTGAAGGAACGGTTTGTGGACTCCTGGCCTTTAGTTCCTTCTTCCTTGGTATAAAAAAAAAAAAAAAAAAAAAAGTATAAACTATTAGGATGTGAAACAACTGAACTCACCGGCCTCACACTTCCAAGTGAGCGGGCTCCGCCTGCATACCGCAAAACCCTTCCAATGACGTCACCACTCGGAACGTAACAAGTGCGTTCGCACACACACACTAACAACATTATGCACTAACACTCTCATCATCTTATCTTAATTTGATGAAAGATCCTAAGGACGAAAATGAATGGATTATTGGCTTCCTATACATACTATGTATACAATACATAGACTTTTGTTTAAGCACCATTAAGACCCAGTCTGTAACCACATACAGATATGTGGTGTCCCTTGAAGTATTATAATCTTTCTAATCCCGGGTGACTGCTGCACGCAGCCGCTCGGTTGAGGCATCTTTCTTGGTGAGACAGTCAGCCAGTTGTTGTGATGTATCCACCCAAGAGACTTCATCAATCTCCCCTTGCTCCAACATGTCTCGTAATACAGCAATATCAATGCGCAATCTTCTGTCTTCTACAGTCCTACAGGAGTAAAGGACGTCCACCAGACTCTTGTTATCGATGAAACACTTGATCTTGAAATGTCCACATCCAGAAACCTCTTGCAATATGTTGGCGAGATATACAGCATTTTCAGCACATTCAAGCAGCACCAACGTTTCAGCAGATAAAGTAGATTTGACGACTCGCCTGATCTTTCTTGTCTGCCAGAATAAGGGACATCTCGCCCCACTAGCATCTCATAGGAAGATCACAAAGCCTCCCTGAGACCCATTGCCTACAAGGTCGGCAAAAGAGGCATCTGAAAAGTACTCTATATAACATTCATCGAGTGGCCCCATTCATGGAATGTATAGCTTCATGTTGTCAGTCTTCACCCTTGCAGTCACCTTGTTGAGCCTAAGCAAATCTGCTACGGTAGCTCGGTTGCTAGTCATACTCAACTCACACACATCAAAGGCAATATCTGGTCGAGTGTATGTGGCAATCCAATTGAGCTGCCCAGTTAATGCTTGATACTCAGTTTTCTCAGACTCAGACAGCTTTCTTGATTTTACTGCCGCACGATGTCTGCTCAGCGTGACTGGTTTCAAAGACGAAGCATACTGGAACTGGTCAAGCTTTATGCTGCCATCGTTGTTGGAGACGACATTTAGACCAACGTATTTGAAACCTTTTGACTCCGAACTTCCGATGAGGAACATTTGGCTCAAACTGTTTATCACTTGCTGCTCGAACTCACGTGTACCGGCCCAAGGGAAATCATCAACATTAATGCATATAATGCCGTCGATCTTGCCCCTGTTACTCCAAGAGAACAGTGCTGAATCCAGTGATGACACTTTAGCCCCGAGACTTGACAACTGATCTTTAACACGCAGGTACCAATGCCTAGCAGCATCACAAAGGCCGTAAACCATTTTCCTTAGTCTCCACAGCTTACTGTTTGCATATTCAGGCAGAGGACGTAAATGAACAACTCACTCAATTTCGTTACCTTGCAGATAAGCAGCTTTCACGTCCATAGCATGGCAATCCCATTGGTTGGTGGAGGCAAAAGAAAGTGCCAAACACACAGCCTGTTTTGAGCATGTGGGAGAGTCTTTCCGGAGATCCACGGTGTCTTCTTCAAATCCTCTGGCAACTAAACAAGCTTTAACAATCGGCTTCTCATTTTTCCTTTTTTCCGTCACAACCCATCGAACTGTTATGGCATCTTGCCCAACATCATCTGCTTCCTCATACACATCATTATTCTGCCAGTTTGTAATTTCTTTTTCCTTGGCACATAATACGTCCTCAGAGTTGAAAAGAACAAGAATTTCTGCTTCATCATCAACTACTTCCCATGTGGTGAAATCATTTTGCAGATCCACCCAATCAATATTGCCATCAGGGTCCCTCTTCAAAATGTAACAGTGTTTGTACTTTCCAGTGGCTTTTCACGCCCGACCCACAATCCTTCCAATCATCAACTCTCCAGTTTCTGAATGTATTTCCTTTATACCCGACCCACAGTCCTTCCAATCATCAACTCTCCAGTTTCTGAATGTATTTCCTTTATACGTTGACCAACAGAAACCTTGGGAGGCTCCTTAACCGGAAGAGAAACTGTGGGAGGCTGATCATCCAGAATTGCACCATTTTCCGACTCATCATCCGGTGGATAGTCATTCAATACTTGCGAAGAATTGTGGCTTCTCTTGGACTACACTCTTCTTCTCATAACTACTGACGCTGTCTCCAACTGTAGTACAGTAATCCCTCCACTATCCGACGTAATAGAGCCAAAGGCATGTCCGGAAAGTGGTCCTGTCCAGATAATGGGGACCAGCCTCCTGGACTTGTACTTACGGACCCTAACTCAGAAAAACACCTATACAACTCCCTCTGGACATGCATAGCACCTATTTAAGACCCAAATCACACCAATAAGGGACATAAAAGACTGAAATAAATGCAAAAGAACCATAAAATGAGGTTTTCTAGGTACTTAGAAGTCCCTGGCTCCTGGACTGGTAGTTATGGACCCTAAGCTAGCCTAACTCAGAAAACACCTCCCTACTGCACATGCATAGCACCTAAGACACTATTCACACCAATAAAGAAAATAAAAGAGTGAAATGAGGTGTTAGAGGTAAGTACAGTATGGAAAATACAGTACAGTACAGTATGAAACATTCTGGGTACTTACAGCAAGTCCCTGGCCATCTCGATGAATAACCGCCTCCTCTCAGACTCTGACAATAAGAAGGATTTCCTGAAGCACTTGCAGTACACTGTTCATGAAGTCTTGCACTTAGTCATTCGCACTCAGAAGTCCATTCTCTTTACACTGGGCACTCGTCTTACTTATGCTCCATTGTAACTTAATGAAATAAGTGTTGTTGCACTCTGCACTGTAAGTCTTTCCACTCATAAAACCATTTTCTAAACAGAACACACTCAAGTTAATTAACGTTAAATTTACAGTCCAAAAAATATTTGTCTTTTCACTCAGATTCCTAATTTCTTAACAATACTGTGTACACAGTTTTTCTATCACTGCACAACACTAAATTCCCGTGTGATCTAGTGGAGAAGTTCATGCTGTTTAATCACTGTCAGAGTCTGAGAGTAGCACAGGGAGGTGACCTAGGGGTGCGTCGCTGGGTCGTGGTGATGGCGTACCCACTGCAGACGACTCTGAAGATAGGCGCAAACTCACGTCGAGTGGTGACTCCACCGTGCCTGATGTGCTGGGCTGTGGCTCGGAGCATGAGGGCCTGTGTTGGGGAGGCAACGGAGTGGAGCCAGGGCTGGGCACAGCAGGGGTCAAGGGCCTGAAAAAGCTGTCAGTCGTTGATTGATGCAAGGAACGACGATTCTGACGATTAATGATGTGCTACCTGAAAGCACGCACTTCCTCCACAAGTCCCAAGGGCCCCATCTCCCTGTCGCAGTCCGGATGTTCCAGGTAGTCCAGAATGAACTCTAGGTGTTCCCGGAGTTCGCTCAGCTTGGGGATGGCTGGAGTAGTGTCATGCTGAGAGGAGTCCGCATCATCATTGCCGTCCTCGTCGGAATCTTCAAGCTGAGTACTGACACCTGCAACTGAAGATGCAATCTCGATATGGGACAGGGTCTGATACCCAGGATCACCCTTGTCGTCATCCAACCACTCACGCACTTCGTCCATATCAACATCGTCCCCATGCGCACGTAGACGTGCTTGGAAGTCATCCACGTCAAAACCTAGGAAATCGTGCTCCACATCCATTCCGAGAAGCAGACGAGACCAACCATTTTCTAGAGTCTTGACATGGACTTCCTTCCATGCAGTGGCCCAGTTGTAAATGGCAGACTTGATGTTGTAGTGGCAAAGGTTTTCCAAAGTCCGCTGGCCTCGCGTGTCCCGTCCCTCCCTGCGCTCGTCCTCGTCCTCAAGAACAACCATCACCTCGTCCAGGAACTTCCGTCGGTATAGCCGCTTCGTTGCCACGATCACTCCTTGGTCCATTGGTTGGATGAGAGCAGTAGTATTAGGTGGCAGAAACATGCACCTAATGCGGCCATTCTCAGCCACCAAGTCCTTGTTGCACAGGTGGGCAGGTGCTTTGTCGAGGAGAAGGAGGGCCTTTACCTGGTCGCGTGGGATTCCCAGTTTCTCCGTCTGGTAATGTATGACATCCTTGACGAAATGTCGGTGGAACCAGTCTTTGAAGATGTGGGCAGTGAACCATGCCTTCAAAGAATGGTACCAAATGACACGAAGGACATCCATCACCCCACAACCCCACACTGAGGCTGCTTTGCACGACCAACAATAACGGGCTTAAGCCGGTGCATGCCTTTAGCATTAGCATAACACATAGCAGATATCCTTTGCTTGGAGAGCTTGCAGCCAGGTACACGCTTCTCCGTCTCCTCAGCTAGAGTGTTCGTAGGCAAAGAGCGATAGAATATACCAGTTCCGTCAGCGTTGTAGACTTGACCGAGAGTGAGGCCCTCCCTGTCGATCAAGCCCTTCACCTTGTGCCTAAACTCGTCTACTCCATCCTCGTTTGGGTCCAAAGCTTCGCTATGAGACTTACGGTTGGTAAGGCCATGTCGTAACTTGAACGCGAAGAGCCAACCCTCGGATGCCTTGAAGTCGAGGGCGTCGTGAAGCCTTGCGAACTCCTCAGCAGCAGCCTTCAGCTCCGTGCCACTCACCAGCATACCAGCAGCATGTTGCTGTCGATACCAAATCAACGTGGAGCGGTTGACTTCAGCATACTTGGGAGTAAACATCATCTTCCTCTCCACGTTGCGTTTGGTTTTCGATGAGAAGTCAGCCGTGTACTGCATGAGTTTGTCTCGGGATCTCTTGATATAAAACAAAGTAGATCGGGCCAGGTTGAACTCACGAAGGATGCGTGACGAAGACCATCCCGCATCTACTTTCTCCAATATCTCCCTCTTCTTCCCCAGAGTCAAAACCACTCTCTTTCTCTTCTCAGGCGGCGGGGCCATCATCACACACACGAAGGAGAGGCACAAGAGCAACAGGAGAGCCTGCAGCAGGTAAGGCACCACCACAAAAGCGAGCACGTGGGCAGCCATGACGACGAGCGTACACTCACGACAAGAGACGGGTGGTAAGTGGGGAGGATGCAGGGGCACTCTAGCGGACGTCGGAGGAATGACGCACCAAAACAAAGCTTTCCCGCTCCGCGCGCGGCAAGTTCAAAATACGGGTGGGAAAAAGTCTGATTTTTTTCGATTTTTTTGCGGTTTTTGGCCTATTTTGGGAATATTGAATCCCGGGATGATTATGTCCGGTAAGTGGGGATGTCCGGAAAGTGGGTGTCCGGATAGTACGGGGATTACTGTATTACGTTCTGGAGCACGTACTAGACGATACACGTGCACTCGCACGTAGACACCGTCGTGTCTCACCAGAATTTGTTTTCCATCTCTGCCTATTACAATTCCAGGACCATGCCATTTATGACTGTCATTTCTTTTGTAGAAGACCTCATCTCCATTTTGGATGTCGTTTAAGTCACTTGAACGTATGTTGTGCTGCAGGGCCCTAGCCAAACGTTCACCCAATTCAGTCTTTATAAACTCTTGTCTTGCTAAATGAAGTGTGTTCAAATTGTCCCTCACAATTTTTGATAATGATGTAGGTTCTAAGGCTGGAGGATCATTTGCATACACATTAGGCAGGCCAGGGTTTTGACCCAAAACAAGTTGGTTAGGAGAAAAACCTGCGTAGTTGGTGAGAGCATTTCTTGCTGATACTGCCCAAGCCAAGGCCACATCCAAGTCACACTGGCTATCAGCCATTATCTTCCTAACAATGTCACCTATGACTGCATTTTGATGCTCACATACTCCATTGCTCCATGGACTCTGCATACGTTGTCATGATCTTGTTATTAAAGGCCTCTCCCAATGCTCGTATTTCACCATTGTTCAATTCACACCCATTATCTGTAAGAATTTTTCCAGGTGTGCCAGACAGAACAATCCAGCTCCGAAATACTCCTTTGACAATGTTGGTCGCACATTTGTCCGCAGTTACTTTCGCGGTGCAGTACTTGGTCACCAAATCAACAAGGACTAAGAAATAATGCCTTCCCCAAGCTTTCAGATCCATAGCTATGGCTTCGTTAAACTTATATGCCATGGGCAAACTGACTACGGGTCGGGGCTTAGCTCTCTTGTACCTACAGCAGACTGTACATGCATCAGATACATCGCTGATAACTTGCTCCAGTTCTGAACTTTTAATTCCAGCATATGTAATAAGTCTGATTAGTTTAGCTGATGTCGGGTGTCCAAATTGCCTGTGAAGCTAAGAAGCTGTTTTATCTACATCATCCCCTATAGATACCAGTGAGATCGTTTCACAAAACTCTTGGCCTAGTCACAAAGAAATTGGAAGCAAGTAATGGCCTGAAGATGAGGACATCAAATTAACGATCTGTCTATCTATCTATTGCCAGATGCCTCAATCCCGTTTGGGGTGGCCACAAACAAATCGCCTCCAAGTCGCCCTGTCCCCTGCCATTTCACTGCCCTGCTTCCAACTCACACCCCCCTCTCTCATATACCTCTCCACCCCATCCCTCCATCTCATCCTCGGCTTCCCCCTCCCTCTTTCCCCCTCCACCTCACTCACATACACTCTCTTCGTCAGTCACTCAAAATTAATCACCATTTTTGCTTTTTTCATGGAACGTTTGCTTAGCAGCAGGGGAATATTGCAGCTCGCCACAGTCACAATGGTTGCACACATATTTCCAATGTAGCAGGGCAAAGTAACACGTTTTAGGGAAGAAACTGTGACACCATCAGCAAAAGTAAACGTTGAGGATGACTTTTCTTCTACTACAGCTTCACGTTCGTAATCACTGAGCTCACTTAGATAGCAATTGATTCATTCAACCCCACATACAGTTGTAGAACACCCTGTGTCTAGAACAGCACATCCCTTAGATTCTTTTACTAGTGTATTTAATTTACCTCTACTAGCAGTGTCATCCACATAGCCCATAAATAATGACAGATGCACTGTTTCATAATTTTCTTCTCGACTGCCTTTATTTTCGTATGCATCCGGACAGTCAAGTGCCCAATGAAATCGAAAATCACGTACTAAACACCTCGACACCTTACCATCAGGCCCGAGTGGGTTCTGCCTCCTGCCGGTGGATGAGCGTTGGGAAATTCTAGCAGACACAGTTGAACGGCCATCACCACGACCTCGATCACGTACTGCACTACCCCGAATCCTTGTCCTTCCTTGTCGAGTACCCCTAATGTAAAACGTTTCCTCACCCCCGACTTCGTCACTCCAAAAAACTGGTTCACTCTTCACCTCACTGGCAGACACCGATGCATCATTCTGCCCACAAATTTCCCCAGCGAAAATACGATTCAGGGCAGATTTCATTTTTTTGTAAGTTACCTCAGTTATCGCAGACATCTCTAATTGTTGCTCACTATCTGAAAGTTTGCATGAACCCAGAAGCATAAAAGCCATCACAGAATTAGGTAGTTGCATGTCCTGCTTCGTAAATTTAAAATAAACATGCTCGAATTCTGCCACGAACTTACGAATGTTCATATCACCAGGTCTTCTGAAGATGTACAATTCATGAAAAGCTGCAAACTGCCGACGTCCTTTGTCCACGAGAAATAAACTGTCTAGTTTGATCAACAAGGTCTGATCACCATTATCATCCTTCAGATCAGCAGCATCAATTTCTGAAGACGCCACCCTCGCTCTTCCTGACAGTGAAAGGTAGATGGCTAGAGCTTGCTTCTTTTTCGGTAAGTCCGTCAGTTCGCACCAAATGTCGATGTCCTTCTTCCAACTCTCATAGGCAGAATCATTTTCAAGTTTTGGAGGCCACTTAGTTGAGCACGACGCCATTATGCTCCAACCACGCTCTGCTACCAGTATTAGTATGCGAAACAACCGAACTCACCGGCCTCACACTTCCAAGTGAGCGGGCTCCTCCTGCATACCGCAAGACCCTTCCGATGACTTCACTACTTGGAACGTAACAAGTGCGTGCACACACACACACACACACACACACACACTAACAGCAATATTCACTAACATAAACATTCACCGGCTCGATCCGATTGGAGCACCTTAAATACCCACTAAACCACCAGGCGCCATAATTTGGTTATATGGTTACCATCCAGCGCAGTAACTGGTTTCCTAGTGTACAGGAAACTGTTTGGCTTGTTACTCAGAGTAGTCACCCGTAGGCAGAAGGAAGAGGAAAGAGTGAAGGAAAGAAAGACAGAAGAGGGAGTGTAAAGTCACCCGTAGCAGAAGGAAGAGGAAAGTATGAAGGAAAGTAAGACAGAGGAGGAAAGATGGAAGAGAAGAATGGGCAGACACTCAAAGCAGCGCTACATCGAGTGAGTGGATGGTGAGTGCCCCCCACCTACCAGCCACTAGAAATAATTTACTGCATCATTCATCATCATCCAGACCTCCTTTCCCACCTTAGAGCAGGGTGAGGAATAGCAGTGTCCAGACAGCCCAAATTTGCCTGCACATTGTTACTCCTCACCCAGCCCTAAGGTGGGAAAGGAGATCCGGATGATGATGATGAATGATACAATAAAATTATTCATGGTGTCATTTGAGAAAAGTTAAGAGTCAAGTGGGATATTGCCACAAGTTAGAAGGAACTGGTGGGGGTGAAGCAGGATAGTGGTCATGATGCTTTTCATGCATGAAAATATCTTCTTGTGTGTGTTATGTATGGGCCTTTATTGAGTCTAAACCTTAATAAAACTATACTGTGTTATGCAGTAAAGTATTTATAGCAGCATTTGAGAAAAGAGGCAAATGAAATATTGCCCTGAGTTAGAAGGAACTGGTGGGGTGAAGCAAGACTGTGGCCATAATATAATTGTGCATAACACAGTAAAATTTAAGCAAGGCTTGGACACAATAAAACTCATATGTAATAAAAAATAATGATTTCTTACCTAATCGTTGCGACTCACATGGTTCATCCTACTGTACTCTACCCCTCCACCTTGCCGAGTCTTGATCATTCAGCATCTGGTGGAGGATCCTTCAGAGCAAATCCTTCAAAATCATTACCCATTGTCTTCAGGGTCATTGTCAAGGATAAGTGAATCATCCTCCTGATTGTCTTCATTGGCAGGAGCTGAATCATGGACAGGAATTGGAGGTGTAGCTTGTACCTTGTGTGCCGTGTGGTGTACAATAGAGTCGCGATTTAAGACAAAACGAAACAGTGATCTTACAATAACACAGGCATTTAATTTCTCCCATTATTACTTAATAGCACGGTAATCCCACTCAATTGCACAAGAGAACTGTAGGAAATGGGTACATTTAGGTACTGTATTTCTAGATTTAACTCATGTGTGAGTACATTTAAGTACTTGGGTAGTGTGTTGAGTAAGGATGGAGGTTTGGAGGGTGAAGTGCTTGAAAGGGTACAGCAGGGAAGAAAGGTTGCTGGTTCTTTGAAAGCAGTGATAAGAAACAGGGAAGTGAGCATGGAAGTGAAAAAGTTACTACGTGACAGTATTGTGATACCAACTCTAACGTATGGAAGTGAAGCTTGGACGTTGTTGGAAGGACACAAGTCAAGAGTGAGAGCAGTGGAAATGAGTTATTTAAGAGGAGCCTGTGGAGTCACATGGAGAGACAGGCTGACGAATGAGGATATAAAGGAGCGTTGTGGTGTGGATGTGGATGTGATAGGAAGCGTTATGAGGAACACACTGAGGTGGTATGGCCATGTGGAGAGGATGGAGGGTGAAAGACTGACGAAGAGAGTGCATGTGAGTGAGGTGGAGGGGAGAAGAGGGAGGGGGAGGCCGAGGATGAGATGGAGGGATGGGGTGGAGAGGTATATGAGAGAGGTGGGTGTGAGTGGTGAGCAGGGCAGTGAAATGGCGGGGGACAGGGTGACTTGGAGGCGATTTGTTTGTGGCCACCCCAAACGGGATTGAGGCGTCTGGCAATAGATAGATAGATAGTTATGTTTTTGTTGGTCACCGCTTGACTTCCTCGACCTGACCTGACCCATGTGATCCATGTCCCATGCCACCTACCACAGCCTGCCTCAGTGTTGTGTAGACGATTGCTGTGATGAGAAGTATATTTGCGTATTTCATTGCTCCTCACATCCTCTCAGAACTCTGAGCATGTGGTTCCAAAGTAACTTTAGTTATGTGTAAACACCCAGAAAGTGCTGTGAACACAAGAAAAACATTTATTCTAAATGGAAATGTAAAATTTTTGGATGAAGTGGCGTGTTGTGTGGGAGCATAAATGCAAACGATCAGACAGATACGAGTCAGGTGTGTTTATGGTGTGGATAGTTTTCTTTGTTGGAAAAAAAAAAAAAAAAAAAAAAAAAACTTTATGATGAAGGAGCAGTAAAATTCATGTTTTTCGCCTTTAGTGCAACGAGTAAAAAAAAAAAAAAAAAAAAAAGTCTTTGTGCCTGATGTTTGTTATGAACTGACGATCTTTGGTCGAGAAAATTCGGATCTTATGGTATGTGAAGAAACTACGTGTTGACACACATAGTTAGATAAAATAATTGTGTTAGTTCAGTTCTTGTGAATTATACTGTCATACAAATTATATTGCTTGGCTGACTTGCTTATTATTTGTGATTACTGCATTCATGTGTATCTGAGAAATGAGAAACACGCAGTCACTCCATGCTGGCAACTTCTTTATAACATTTTTTTTTTCACATTTATTGTTGATGACTAATGGCTTTCAAAAACAATTTCACACTGCACTTTTTTTTTTTTTTTTTTTTTGTGCCAAAAGTGATTCCTGGCGAAATGTGCCTGATGCTGGGCGGCCATTGTGCACATGTTGTTTAAGTCAAAAGTTTTTTGCTTGATTGGTAATGAGGACTTTCGAGAGGCTTAGTGACAATCCTTGGTGATTAAAATTTTTATGGGGAGTATTAGGGGGCAAAACTAATCGGATAGGTTAGGTTAGAATGCAGTATGCACTGATGTGTCCAGTCGGTGAGATCGTATCTAAACACACTGTCTTAGTGTTTTTAGGCAGACATATTTGTAGTAATCTATCTATAATATATTTTTAACGAAAAATATTAGGCTCCTAGAACCTAACACCCATTTTTACATGTAAATATGTCACGTTTTAATGCGAATTTGATTTTACACGATGTTCTGCATAACCTGTCTCGTGTTGTATGAAGACTCTACCGTACATAATTTTGAGCACTTTTCAAATACTGTACTGTACACATTATACACCTTATTTTTTTACGATCTTACAGACTAAAGATGTTCACTTTGTATATTTCACTTATGACTCATCACCCTCGAGCAATATATCATGGACTTCAGGGGAAATGATGTAGAGGGAAATGATGTGGGTTGACTGAGGCAGAGTACTGGGGGACAGTAGTGATGCCGTCAGCCCGACGCCAACCGAGGCATGAGCACACAAACCGCGCACCATATGAGTAATGCATGGTGTCTTGAATACATGTTAATATTAATATAAATGTAGACCTCTTTTCTAATTTTTTAGCATTTACAAAGTACTTTATTGGTACAGCTTAATTTTAAACACCTTTCAAACACTGTACACTTTATGCACCTTATTATTTATGATTTTACAGACTAAAGATGTTCGCTTTATATACAGTATTTCACTTATCATCGTCAGCCTCAAGCAGTATATCAGGGACTTCTGGGGAAATGATGTGGGTCAGACTGAGGCCAGAGCTCGGGGGAACAATTGTGACACTGCCAACCCACCACCAACTGACACACAAACTGGGCGGACAATATGGCCGCCCAGGCCTGAGGTTAGGCAGTCCGAACCGCTTTTAGCTTTATCGGAGTTTTCCCAATGTAGAAGAAATAATGCTGGTTGGTTCCTCGACTCCAATAAAAGCGAGTTCCGGTCTAGTAAAGGCCTTTGTAGTGAGGTCATACTGTAAATACGAGTGTGTTGTCCCAGATGACTATACAGTAATCCCTTCACTATCTGATGTAATAGAGCCAAAGGCATATCCGGAAAGTGGTCCCGTCCGGATAGTGGGCTCCAGCCTCCTGGACTTGTACTTATGGACCCTAACTGAGAAAAACACCTATACAACTCCCTCTGGACATGCATAACACCTATTTAAGACCCAAATCACACCAATAAGGGACGTAAAAGACTGAAATAAATGCAAAAGAACCATAAAACAAGGTTTCATAGGTGAGTTTATACAATATTAAACATTCTGGGTACTTGCAACAAGTCCCTGGCTCCTGGACTGGTAGTTATGGACCCTAACCTAGCCTAACTCAGAAAAACCTCCCTACTGCACGTGCATAGCACTTATGACCCTATTCACACCAAGAAGGGACATAAAAGAGTGAAATGAGGTGTTAGAGGTAAGTATGGAAAATACATTACAAAATGAAACATTCTGGGTACTTACAGCAAGTCCCTGGCCATCTCGATGAATAACCTGCCTCCTTTCAGACTCTGACAGTAAAAAGGAGTTCCTGAAGCACCTGCAGTACACTGTACATGAAGTCGTGCACTGAACTTAGTCCTTTGCACTCAGAATTCCACTCTTAACACTGCGCACTCTAGTCTTACTTGCGCTCCATTGTACCTTAATGAAATAAGTGTTGCGCTCTGCACTTAAAGTCTTTGCACTTGTAAATCCATTTTCTAAACATAACACACTCTGTCATAAAGACTTTGTAGTTAATTGTAGAGAAGTATATTTTAGACTTGTGGTCGAGCGGCTTTTATATCTTGTAGTAGTTTCCCCACCAGATGTCATGTAGTGACGGGAGAGGTAAAGAATAGTATGGGACTATTTTTATTTGTCTTGGAAATATTAAACAGGTATAATAGTATAAGTCCTGGGTAGCTACCTCCCTGTCTCGCTATCTCTCTCTCTCTCTCTCTGTTCTAAAGCTAATCTCCGTCTCGACCTCTCTCTAGGGTCGCTTGTCTCCTTCTAAACTCTCTTTCCTAAAATCTCGTGTAGTAGGGTGTGTGTGTCACGTATCTTCCTCATGGCAACAGAACTTTCTCACGAGAGGACTGCTGACAGCTAACTGAATCATCTCCTTACTGGCCGCTGTCGTCAGCTTTCCCCGTGTAAGCGTTTATTAGCGCTGCTCGCTTCTCGCAAACACAACACCTTCTCATCATTTGACTTCCTGCTTCTATCTGTCTCTCTATCTATCTATTTATCTATCTATCTATTATGTAGTCCTATATTTGCTCGGCCGCGCGAAAATGGCGTACCATCGACATTTAATAGTTATAATATATTAATACATACTACATACACATTATAATAAACTTATAAGCTAATTAAGTGAAATACATAATATTGTAAAGTAACATAATTGTATGAATATTGTATACATATATTATTCATAGTAAATAGTGATTATTCAGTAATATTACATATTAAATAAGTTGAATACATATTGGAATAAATGCAATATAATTGTGCAATGGTAATACTGCTAAGTTATACATTACATATTTGAGTTATCACTTTAGTAATGTCTAATATTTCATCTAACTTGTATGATGATACTGGTAATATAGAATTGTGCTATAATTGTATGACTTATAATATTGTACTAACATTGTGGTACTACATAATTGTGTTGGCCTTATAATTGTAGTTACATTTTGTTAATGCAACTATTACATATGTGTCTTGGCCTTATAATTGTAGTTAAAGTTACATAAAAGCTACATCTTGTTAATGCAACTGTTTTGTCGTTACATAATTGTTACATATCGTTTGTAGGTACATAATTGTAGTTAAAGTTACATAAAAGTTACATCTTGTTAATGCAACTGTTACATAATTGGCAAAGTGTAACATAATGCAATCGTTTGTCGTTACCTAATTATAATATGGAGTAACATAATTGTAATAACTGCAGTCCTAACATATGCTGCGGTCGATGATAGTGATGATGTGTCGTGCCACTTGTATGTGGAGACAACAATTTGCTTTTTTGTTTGTAGTTTATGTGGTATTTTGGCATATGTAGTAACACTTACACTTAGTTTCATTTGTTTGTTATGTGATCTTACTTTATTTCTCTTTTTTCTGTTTTACTTTCCTTTCTTTCTTTCTTTCTTTCTTTTTTTTTTTTTTGTATGATTTTCTATAGTTTGTTTCTCTTTGCTTGTGTACACTTTTTTCCATGTTGTTCATGGTTACATAATTACTGGCTAATTTACTTGGGATACTTTTTTAAAGTTTAGTTTATATTGCACAGATACTATAAAATGATATTATATAGTCCCATATTTTGTTATTTTATATAAAAAAATATATATACATATATACAGTATTAACTATACACACTGACTTGTTCACCTGTACCTCTCGTGAGTAATATGTGTGTCAGCACTGTGTGGAAATCATTGTCTTCACGATTGTGTTGAAGATGTTCACTCTTGCTAACGGCATTTGTGTTGGCCATTTTTTTTTTTTTTTTTTTTTTTTATATTTTACCTTGTAACTTAATTTGTCTGTTTCCACTAGGTAGCTTTAATTAATAAATGTTAAATACAGTTCTTTTAATTGCTCACTGAGTAACTGTGATGGTATATCTTCTTTATCGCTTGTAGATATAATAATGTATAGTTGTATGTATGAAACACGTATTTTATGTAGGTATAAATGGTAACACTCTTTGGTAGTAAATAAATGTTATAATAAATGAATGAATATATACTGTGTAGAATGTTTATTGTTGGTGCAAGTATTTAATGATTGAATTATGAAGATAATTGAAGTAGGTATATGATTTTAAGTTGTAACTATACAGCACGTTTTATATGTTTGTGCAGAAGCTTATTGTCTATCACTGTGTATTGTATAAATGAAGTAACTATGTAACTTACTAATTTTTACCGTGGTGGGAAATGGTGTGAGTGGTGGTGCAGGTGGTGTGTTGACTGACGTGGCGTCTGTTCAGCAAGCACGCATGATGACCTCAACTTCCCACACTGGTAGCTGTGGTGAGTGAATGAGTAGCGATGAGTAACTTGAGTGAAGACGAGTGAGTAAGATGAGTTGTAAATCGTGTCTCACTCTTCGTTTGTTTGTTCCCTTTATTCTATGTGGAAGTTTTCTCTGTCCTTTTCTCTAGTGATTTATTCGTTGTGGGATGAAGACTGCCGCTACTTGTAGGTGCGTGTAGAAGATTATACAGACGACGTAGAGTTGTTAATTGTAGTTGATTGTAGATGGCTGTAGTTGATTGTAGATGGCTGTAGACTTTGTAGAACTGAAGCTAACCTTGTAGTCTCGGTTGCTTTTGTAGAAATTTGCTTTTAATTAGGAGACGATGTCCGCAGATTTGCTGGTTTGTCGTTAAGCTACGTGCAAGGCGTCGAGTGATCTCTTGACCTCTGCATCAGCGTAATGATCTGGGAGACGGAGGGGGCAGGAGCTGATATTGTTGGTTGTTGTCAATCTTGATATTTTGTAGGAATTTAATGTTGATTCGTAGACGAGGTTCGTATAATTTAGATGCGACCAAATGTCATAAAGACTTTGTATCATAAAGCAGCGACTTTGTATTTGCTTGTAGAGGCGTATATTTTAGACTTGTGGTCGAGCGGCTTTTATATCTTGTAGTAGTTTCCCCACCAGATGTCATGTAGTGACGGGAGAGGTAAAGAATAGTATGGGACTATTTTTATTTGTCTTGGAAATATTAAACAGGTATAATAGTATAAGTCCTGGGTAGCTACCTCCCTGTCTCGCTATCTCTCTCTCTCTCTGTTCTAAAGCTAATCTCCGTCTCGACCTCTCTCTAGGGTCGCTTGTCTCCTTCTAAACTCTCTTTCCTAAAATCTCGTGTAGTAGGATGTGTGTGTCACGTATCTTCCTCATGGCAACAGAACTTTCTCACGAGAGGACTGCTGACAGCTAACTGAATCATCTCCTTACTGGCCGCTGTCGTCAGCTTTCCCCCGTGTAAGCGTTTAGCGCTGCTCGCTTCTCGCAAACACAACACCTTCTCATCATTTGACTTCCTGCTTCTATCTGTCTCTCTATCTATCTATTTATCTATCTATCTATTATGTAGTCCTATAACTCTAGTTTATTTGCGCTACATTGAAAGTCTATAAAATCAGTGTTCCACTCTGCGCTTTAGTCTTTGCACTCGGAATTCTAATTTCTTAAACTATACACTGTTTTTTTTTCACTGCACAACACTGTAAACTTCCGTGTGGTCTAGTGGAGAAGGTCTTGCCATTTAATCACTGTCAGCGTCTGAGAGTAGCTGTTGCAGGTGACCTAGGGGTGTGTCGCTGGGTCGTGGTGATGGAGTACCCACTGCATACGACTCTGAAGAGAGGCGCAAACTCACGTCGAGTGGTGACTCTACTGTGCCTGATGTGCTGGGCTGTGGCTCGGATCATGAGGGCCTGTCTTGGGGAGGCAATGGAGTGGAGCCAGAGCTGGGCACAGCGTGGGTCACGGGTCTGAAAAAGCTGTCAGTGGTTGATTGACGCAATGAACAACGATTTTGACAATAAATGATGCGCTGCCTGAAAGCACACACTTTCTCCACAAGTCCCAAGGGCCCCATCTCCCTGTCACAGTCCGGGTGTTCCAGGTAGTCGAGAACGAACTCTATGTGTTCCCGGAGTGCTTTCAGCTTGAGGATGGCTGGAGTAGTGTCACACTGAGAGGAGTCCGCATCGTCATCGCTGTCCTCGTCGGAATCTTCAAGCTGGGTACTGACACTTGCAACTGAAGATGCGATCTCGATATCAGACATGGTCTGATACCCAGGATCGCCCTCGTTGTCATCCAACCACTCGTGCACTTCGTTCACATCAACATCGTCCCCATGCACACGTAGACGTGCATGGAAATCATCCACGTCAAAACCTAGGAAATCGTGCTCCACATCCGTTCCGAGAAGCAGACGAGACCAACCATTTTCTAGAGTCTTGACAGGGATTTTCTTCCATGCACTGGCCCAGTTGTAAATGGCAGACTTGATGTTGTAGTGGCAAAGGTTTTCCGAAGTCCGCTGGCCTTGGGTGTCCCGTCCCTCCCTGCGCTCGTCCTCGTCCTCAAGAACAACCATCACCTTGTCCAGCAACTTCTTTTGGTACAGCCTCTTCGTTGCCATGATGATTCCTTGGTCCATTAGTTGGATGAGAGCAGTAGTATTAGGTGGCAGAAACATGCACCTAATGCGGCCATTCTCAGCCACCAAGTCCTTGTCGCACGGGTGAGCAGGTGTATTGTTGAGGAGAAGGAGGGCCTTTACCTGGTCTTGTGGGATTCCCAGTTTCTCCGTCTGGTAATGTATGACCTCCTTAACGAAATGTCAGTGGAACCAGTCTTTGAAGATCTGGGCAGTGAACCATGCCTTCAAAGAATGGTACCAAACGACAGGAAGGACATCCATCACCCCACGAAGACACCGAGGCTGCTTTGCATGGCCAACAATAATGGGCTTAAACCGGTTTATGCCATTAGCATTGGCACAACACAAAGTAGATATACGTTGCTTGAAGAGCTTGCGGCCAGGTGCATGCTTCTCCGTCTCCTCCGCTAGTATGTTCGTAGGCAAAGAGCGATAGAATAAACCAGTTTCATCAACGTTTTAGACTTGACCGAGAGTGAGGCCCTCCCTGTCGATCAAGCGCATCACCTTGTGCTGAAACTCCTCTACTCCATCCTCGTTGGCGTCCAAAGCTTCGCCATGAGACTTACGATTGGTAAGGCCATGTCGTAACTTGAACACGAATAGCCAACCCTCGGATGCCTTGAAGTCTAGGGCTTCGTGAAGCCTTGTGAACTTCTCAGCAGCAGCCTTCAGCTCCGTGCCACGCACCAGCATACCAGCAGCATGTTGCTGTCGATACCAAATCAACGTGGAGCGGTCGACTTCAGCATACTTGGGAGGAAACATTATCTTCCTCTCCACGTTGTGTTTGCTTTTCGACGAGAAGTCGGCCGTGTACTGCTTGAATTTGTCACGGGATCTCTTAACCCTTTAACCGCGGGTATTGTTTTGGTCTGACTGTCCTCTCCCGCGGGGGTTTCAGCCAAATGTAAACAAACCTTTAAACCTTAATAACTCTGCACAGAATAAAGCTAGAGAAAAAAATAAGGTACCATTAGAAAGTACTAACCTTCAGCTTTCCATTGATGTAGGTTTCATGACTTTGTTGACTTTCACAGGACGGGGAGAGCCGTTAGAAGTGAGGGGTGTGAAATAACTATTTTACGCCCCACACACCAGTACCAAATGCCAACCACTCTCTCATAATAGTAATATAAACATATATGAACACTGTACATACAATAAACACCCACTCTGTGTTCACTGAGGTAGGTAAAAGGCACTTCCCTGCGGCTGCGCCCGCTCTTCACTGCGGCTGCGCCTCACTTCACTGCGGCGGCACCCGCTCACTGACGTTTCATGTGATCTTTTCATTCTTTCTAACATCTAATATTATTTTACATATAATCTGGGCAATATACATTATATTTACAATGCACTTATTACTATATTGCGTCACTGGCGCATCACAGAATTACATAAGTGCCGCAGAATTCCACAAGTGCCGCAGATTCTCTTATTACAATATCACTTATTATACTGGCCAATATTTCCTTTTTTTTTCTAGGCAAAATATCCCTTATTACTACATTATCCATTATACAATTATTGGCAAAGCACGTCACTGTCGCATCACTATATATCACTGTCACTTTCAGTATTTACTCAGAGAGTGGTACTCGGCAAAGCACGGAGTTACATATAGAGCGACTTGGCATTCCAGGTACTGGTGTGTGCTCATTTTTCTCGTCCTAGGCCTCCGCGTGGTGTTAGAACATACTCTGCAGCGGCCCTGTGACAACCTGCCTCCTGCTGTAAGAGGCAATTTCACAAGCTGGTGCCGGCTCATGTAATTGTGGCACTCAAGACGGTCAGGTTGTGTGTCAGAGTGTCGCCTTGGGATCAATGCCGTCACCTGACCAAATCGTGGAAGTAGCTGCTGTACGACAGTCTTTGGAAAACTGTCTCAGTGATGGTTGCCTTATGCCCCCGACTTGTGTCTTGTAGAGAATGAATGCGTTGAGCATGCACATATCGAGCATGTGCAGTCAAGCCTTCCTGTACCATCGGGTGTTTCTCCTGAGACAGTCGATTTCGCCAGTCATCATATCAGACTTATCAACAAGTCTCATATTGACACTGTAATCAATGACGGCATCAGGCTTCATGATTGGCTCTCCCGTCCTGTAGCTGACCTTCCCAGTTCTCTGCAATTCCCCCTTGTGGATGGTGCTGATCATATTCACGACCTTCTTGTCATGCCACCTGATCGCAAGAAGCTTGTCTGACTTCTTCAGGTGAACATCTCCCCTGGATGATGATGATGCTTCGGAGAAACTAGGCCACTCTTTCCTATAGCTCCGTACAGTGCCAACAGTGCCAATGCCGTGTTCAGCAAGGTATCTGGAGAGTTTCGGTGCTGTGTAGTAATTGTCTGTGTACAGCACATGATTACCACCAAAATACCTCTCTATCAGCACTTTTACAACGGAGCCAGAGAAGCCAAGGGGGTCTTTCCTGTTCACATCCATTGTGCTAGCAGAGTAGATGACAAAATCCAGGATATACCCTGTCTCACAGTCACACAGCACAAAGAACTTTATCCCAAAGCGGTGGCGTTTGCTGGGGATGTATTGCATGAATTTGAGACGTCCTCTGAACAATACCAGGGATTCGTCTATGACGACTTTCTGCATAGGCCGGAAAAATCGCATAAATCGATCCCCAATCCTGTTGAGAAAATCCCTCACTTTCCACAAAGGGTCAGTTTGGGACGGGTTTGCATTGTCAGCGAAGTGCAGGTATCCAAGCAGCTGTCGGAACCGATCCCGTGACATATACTTCCCGAATATTGGGATAGTAGTTATGTCATCCACGAGCCAGTACTCCTCCAACTCATGTCTCTTTATATGGGGCATCAAAAACATTAGTGCAAAGAACATATACAGCTCTCTGATCCCGACAGGCAACCACGACACTTGCTTTGGTGAGCCAATAGGTCCCAGCCCTTCTGCTGCACACTAAGCTGCATACCTATTGGTCTCATCGCTGACATGCTGCACGATTTCATCATCCATGAAGGCCAGGAAGTAGTCAACAAAGTCATCTCCTGCGTTGCATGGAAAGGCAGGCTGTATTCCAGCATTTGTCATATCAAACGGTGGATTGTGTGGCTGAAAATCTGCACCGTCAGACCAAACAAATGCATCCACTTGCCCTGTGCGTGGTTCAGTGGCAGGGGCAGGTTGCATTGCACTCGTTTCCCCGTGAGAAGGAGCTGAGGTGGAGGCAATGGGTGAGGCAGGAGGCAAGCGGGAGGGGGGTGAGGCAGGAGGCAACGGGGAGGGGGGTGAGTGGGGGGGTGGCGAGGGTGAGGGAGCTGAGCGGGGGTCAGGCGGGGGGGTTTCTGACCTGATGCGTGGTGAAACTTGACCCTTTCTACCCCGCTTATCACCTCGCTTATCTCCTCGCTTATCGCCCAGCTTTGCCCTCCAACTGCCACACATCCCCTTTGTTCTAGGCCTGCCTGCACGGCCTGCCTTCCCTCGCTTTGCAGGCTTTGGTAATTCGTACTCCTCAGATGATGTAGACTGAGGAGAGGGCAAGACAGATGATGATGATGATGATGTGAGGGCAATAGGGCTAGGGGAACGGGAAATTGATGGGAAATGCTTACTAGGGCCTGGTGTGGGAGACGTGAGCCTGCGCTTCACTCCCTTCCCACGTGCAATACCAGATTTGCCCATAGGAGCCTTTCCTTTCCCAGAGTAAGTTGGGGGTGGTGGGGGGGAAACAACACGATCACTTTCATCACTGTCACTATCAATGGAAAATGGTTCACCACCAATCACTGCCAAATCATCACTGCTTGCTGTGAGTGTCACTTTCACTGCCACAATCAAGAGTAGTACTTACAGTTTTGTCCAGCTCAGTTCTAATTTCAGGAGTGCTTAACCCCTTCTGCCTCGCCGTTGGCAGTTCCTTTACCGGTGTAGAGGTAGAGGGAACACTAGCACTAATCATTGTAGAGGAGGAAGCGAGCGACGATGAGTCGGGACGGAGCGCCATTATCACGCACAGAGCTGGACAGATACTGACTGATGCGGGTCAGGTCAGGGGTGGGGGGGGCCCTCTTGGGGTTGGAGGAGGGAGGTGTGGGATGGCTGGCGTGAAAGAACTCGACAGCTACTCTTGCGTGAGACAATTTGCGCGCCGGGAAAATGCGCGGTGTTCAAAATATTCACGATCATTCCAGAATGACACCCGCGGTTTGGTCCAGTTTTGTCACTGTCATTCTGGAATGACACCCGCGGTTAAAGGGTTAATATCAAACAAAGTAGATCGGGCCAGGTTGAATTCACAAAGGATGCGTGAGGAAGACCATCCTGCATCCACCTTGTCCAATATCTCCCTCTTCTTCTCCAGAGTCAAAACCACTCTCTTCATCTTGTCAGGCGGCGGAGCCATCATCACACACACTAATAAGAGGCACGAGAGCAGCAGGTAAGGCACCACCACAAAAACGAGCACGTGCGCGGCCATGATCACGAGTATGCACTCACAACAAGAGACGGGCGGTAAGTGGGGAGGATGCAGGGGCGGTCTAGCGGATGGCGGCGGAACGACGCACCAAAACACAGCTGGCCCGCGCCACGAGCGCCAGGTTCAAATTACTGACAGGAAGAAGTCAGATTTTTTTCGAATTTTTTGCAATTTTTGGCCCATTTTGGGAATATTGGATCCCGTGACCAAAATATCCGGTTAGTGGGGATGTCCGGAAAGTGGGCATCCGGATAGTACAGGGATTACTGTAGTCGCGGCGCGCGACTCTGAGGTTGTTGTTATTATTGCGCCCTGGCATCCTACCCCTCAACAGTGCACCAGCCAGCACACGTTGCACACAACGTAAACATCCTTCAAGTAAACATAGATGGCATAAACACCAAAAAAACAATAACTCACACAAGTCATCAAACAACAAAACATACACATTGCCATCTTACAAGAAACAAAACTACACAGAACACAAAAAACACCTACATTTCATAATTTCACCACCATTCTTTGATCTCAATGTGGGACTGAAACAGGGGTGTGTAATGTCTCCATGGCTGTTTAATATATATATGGATGGGGTCGTAAAGGAGGTACAGGGTAGGGCAGTGGATGTGGGGGTGGCCCTAATGAATGAGGGTGAGATTTGGAAGCTTCCGGTGTTGCTGTTTGCTGATGATACAGTATTGTTGAGTGAAGATGAATGGGAGTTGCAAGGTTTGGTGAATGAATTTGGGACAGTGTGTAGGAGGAGGAAGCTGAAAGTTAATGTAAACAAAAGTAAAGTTATGGTGTTTGAGAGGAATGAAGTCACAGAGTGTGCAGTGAGGTTGGATGGTGAGGATATGGAGAATGTGAGTGCATTCAAGTACTTGGGTAGTGTGATGAGTAAGGATGGAACTTTGGGGGATGAAGTGCGTGAAAGGGTACAGCAGGGAAGGAAGGTTGTTGGCACACTGAAAGCAGTGATGAGAAATAGGGAGGTGAGTATGGAAGTTAAGAAGTCACTGCATGATGGTATTGTGATCCCCACCCTGACGTATGGAAGCGAGGCGTGGACCTTGCAAGAGGGGAACAAGTCAAGAGTGAGAGCAGTGGAAATGAGTTACTTGAGAGGAGCATGTGGAGTGACATGGAGGGACAGGTTGACGAATGAAGAAGTGAAGGAACGTTGTGGGGTAGATGTGGATGTGGTTGAAAAGATTAGGAGAAATACACTGAGGTGGTTTGGACATGTGGAGAGGATGGAGAATGAAAGACTGACTAAGAGGGTGTATGTAGGTGAGGTGGAGGGAGGGAGAGGGAGGGGTAGACCAAGGATGAGGTGGAGGGATGGAGTTGAGAGGTATATGAGGGAGGGGGGGGTGAGTTGGGGGGAGGGGAGTCAAATGGTGGGTGACAGAGTGACTTGGAGGCGTTTTGTCTGCGGCCACCCTTTGCGGGATTAGGGCGTCGGGCTATAGATAGATAGATAGACCACCATTCGACAAGACCAGGCCGATGGCGGTGGACTCATCACCCTGGTACACAAATCCATCAACTTCTTGGATACCAGTGCACACACAAAGTCACTTCTCCCTCCACAGGATACCACAGCAGAAATACAATCAGTTAAAATATGCACTTGTAACAAATCACATATAACAATCATTAACACATACATTCCCTCCGAGTCGTCCCCCGCAGTACCACACAATTACTCTCCACAAATACACCACATCACTAACATACCCAACGTCATCCTGGGTGGTGATTTCAGTGCCAAGGCGTTGGCCTGGCATATCAACAACCCTGACACAGACAGAGGGCTGGTACTACAATCCCAAACAGATCATCTTTTCATACTAAATAATCTCCATCAACATACCCATATCCCACACCAAGCTCTCTTCCTCCCATCAACCCCAGACATCACCTTCTGCTCCCCAAACTTCATCCCCACAACATCCTGGAGAGTGGTCAAAACCCTTGGACCTGATCGCCTCCCAGTCATCATCACTACCAAAACCAGAATCACAGCTGGCCACAGCCACACATACACTAATTATATGAGAGCCAACTGGGAGGCCCTCACAACTGAAACAAAACAGCATTTCGAAACATCAAACAGTACATCCATCACAAACATCGGCACCACTGTGCACACTTTCAGTACTATCTATCTATAGCCCGACGCCCTAATGCCGCAAAGGGTGGCCGCAGACAAAACGCCTTCAAGTCGTTCTGTCACCCACCATTTGACTACCCTCCCCCAGCTCACTCCCCCCTCCCTCATATACCTCTCAACTCCATCCCCTCACCTCATCCTCGGTGTTCCCCTCCCTCTCCCTCCCTCCACCTCACTTACATACACCCTCTTAGTCAGTCTTTCATTCTCCATTCTCTCCACATGTCCAAACCACCTCAGTGTATTTCTCCTAATCTTCTCAACCACATCCACATCCACCCCACAACGTTCCTTCACTTCTTCATTCGTCAGCCTGTCCCTCCATATCATTCCACGTGCTCCTTTCAAGTAACTCATTTCCATTGCTCTCACTCTTGACTTGTACCCCTCTTGCAAGGTCCATTCCTCGCTTCCATACGTCAGGGTAGGGATCACAATACTGTCATGCAGTGACTTCTTAACTTCCATACTTACCTCCCTATTTCTCATCACTGCTTTCAGTGAACCAACATTCTTCCTTCCCTGCTTTATCCTTTCACGCACTTCATCTCCCAAAGTTCCATCCTTACTCATCACACTACCCAAGTACTTGAATGCACTCACATTCTCCATATCCTCGCCATCCAACCTCACCGTGTATTCTGTGACTTCATTCCTCTCAAACACCATAACTTTACTCTTGTTTACATTAACTTTCAGACTCCTCTTCTGACACACTATCCCAAATTCATTCACCAAACCTTGCAATTCCCATTCATCTTCACTCAACAATACTGTATCATCAGCAAACAACAACACTGGAATCTTCCAAATCTCACCCTCATTCATTAGAGCCACCCCCACATCCACTGCCCTACCTTGCACCTCCTTTACAACCCCATCCATGTATATATTAAACAGCCATGAAGACATCACGCATCTCTGTTTCAGTCCCACATTTAGATAAAAGAACTCACTCAGCTCACCATCCACTCGCACCATAGCCCTAGCTCCTTCTTACATACTCTTCACAGCACTCAAGAATTTCCCCTCCACTCCATATATTCTTAATACCTTCCACATACTTTGTCTGTCTATTCTGTCATAAGCTTTCTCCAAGTCCATGAAGGCAGCATATACTTTCTTTCCCTTCGCGAGATACCTCTCCACTAAACATCTTAGAACAAATATCTGATCTACACACCCTTTTCCCTTCCAAAATCCCCCTTGTTCTTCTCCAACTAGCTCCTCTGTAATATGCCTAACCCTATCAATGAGTATTCTACCATATACTTTCCAATCACACTAAGAAGGCAAATACCCCTATGGTTACCACTTACTTCTCTCTCCTCTTTTCCATTGTATAAAGGAACAATTATACTTGATTTCCAGTCCCCAGAACCCTTCCCTCTTCCCAAGCCAATCTACATAACTTCCATAACCACTCCACTACAATCGCACCCCCATACCTCAGCATTTAACCACACACTCCATCAATGCCTGGGGTCTTTCCCATCTTGATCTTAATTGCTTCCACTATTTCCGCCCTACTGATCTCTTCCTCCTACCTCTCATCTCTCCTTCTCCCAGCCATTCCTGAACCACATATACTCACACTGCCCTCTCTACATTCAACAAATCCTCAAAGTGCTCCTTCCATCTCCTCAATTTCTCTCTCTTCTCCACCAGCAATCTATTATTCCTGTCTTTCACTCCCCTACTATTACCCCTTTCACACTGCCATACTTTCTTTACCTCCTTCGAAAACAATTTCTTACTCTCCCTCCATTTCACACTCAGATTCCTCCCAAACTCTTCATCCACTTTCTTGTTATTCTCCTTCACCAATCTTTTCACCTCCCTTCTCCTGCTCACATATACCTCTCTCTTCTCTCTCTCATATTCTCCCCTGCCTCTACTCACTAGCCATTCACTATATGCCTTCTTCTTTTGTTCCACAGCTCGTTTCACCTCATCATTCCACCATGCTGTCCCTTGCACACCCCTGCATCTCCTCCTCACTCCACAAACCACCTCATACGCTGCGCCTATCTCTGCCATGAATACCTTACCTACTTCTTCCACCCCTTCCATCTGCTCTAACTCATACCTTCCCAATCTTTCTTCCATTATGCTCTTGTACTCTTCCATTTTCTCACTGTCTTGCAATTTCTCCACTCTTCTCACAGGAGCTGTTTCCTCCTGTCTTCCCCTTTGTCTCTTCAACCATTTTCTTTGCAGCCTTTCCTTGGCCATCAGTTATACAAAATGCAGACGTAAGATACATTCCTAGAGGCAACAGAAAGAGACACAAGCCCAACTTCACACCAGAAATTCAAGGCCTCATCAGTCAACGGGACACACTATGACACTCCCCAACATCCCATACACAAGACACCTTACAACAAATACAGGAACTCAACACTAAAATAAGCATTAAAATATCAGAACAGTAAACACTAAACTGGAATAATTATCTCCAAACACCTGACCACAAAACAAACACCAGCAAACTCTACAAAACACTAAACAGCATCACACTCTCCAGCAGCAACACTACCCAAACACACACTGCCATCTCAAAAACAGACACCATACCTTCAAACAAACAAACAAGCAAACTCTCTCATCAATCACTTTTCACGTGTCAGCCATCTGAACCCCCATCGCGACAACCGACGTATCATCCGTCATAAGAAACAGTTCCCCACAGACCAGACTACGCACCCCTCACTTACACCCAGACAAAGCACATCATCAGCAGCCTTAAACACTCATCTGCCTGTGGACCAGACATCATAAGCAACATTCACCTTAAACACCTTGGAGCACAGGGCATACAAGCACTCACCAACTTATCAAACTACAGCTTCTAACACAATATACAGTAAAAGTCCTGTTATTCGGCAGCTGATTATTCGGTAGATCCGACATTTCGGAAGTTTTGAGAAATAGTCCCATTTACGAAAATCTTTGATTGTTCGGCAGATGTCCGGAATCTTCTCGGCAGTCCAGGAAGTGTTATCTGTGACTTGTAGGCCCAATGTTTCATTACACTTCTGTATGTTCACTAATTTCTATATTTTTTTTCAGATTCAGGTATAGTACTGTATTAATTACAATAGTGCACAGTATCATACAGTACAGTAACCACCCCCTCCGAATTAGCGAGGGTTACGTTCCAAGCCCCATCGCTATTGAAATTCGTTCATTCTTGACACCATCCTGAAAGTGACTTTTACCGGTAATTGCGTAGCCCATGAACCACTGACACTGTAATGCATTACCCATAAATGAATGGTGCTTGTTAAATCAGTTTCCCCATTGTTTTTAGCTGTACGGCTGTGACAGCTCTAGTATTTTTATTCCACAGCATAATGGTGGAAGGGACTGTCCTGTTTAACTAAACCTAACCTAACCGAGTTTAACTGTACCTAATAATTTAACCAAACCTAACTTTAAGTCAGAAAAATGCTTAAAAATAAACTGGAGGAATATGAATTGCTAAGGTCTCTGATGAAAGTTAAACGTACATTTAGCGCTCATTCTTTTGTTTGTTTTTGTGTTTAATGTGAAAGAGAGAGTATTGATGCAAACAGTAATATATCCCATTAACCCCGTAGTAACCTCCGGCACTGAACAACCCTTTACAGTACCGATGTCAAGTTAGTGCGAGCTATAAAGAAAACTGAACAATTATGGGGAGGGAACGAAGGTCACTGGTATGTTTACACGACTCTATGCTACGAATTCAAGCACTCAGGCGGTTGGTTAATCTCAGATGTTTTCGCCTATTTGGTAAATGCACCGTAACTTTATCAATTTTCCCGTGACTCATAGCGAATCATAGCATGGGTTTAGGAAGCTAAATAACACATTGCTAGGTGAGCCAGACAATTATCTTCACATCTTTAAGAAAAACAAATTGATTTAAGAAGAATGGAAGAGACTTACTCTGTGTAATCAGAGAGGGATTAAATTTCTTCCATTTTCTTAAAGATGTGAAGATAAACATCAGGTGCACCTAACAATGTGTTATTTAGCTTCCTAAACTCATGCTATGATTCACGGGAGAAGTTACAAAGTTACGGTGCATTTACCAAATGGCCGAAAACATCTGAGATTAACCGACCCTCTGACTGCTTGGAATGGTATCGTAGAATCGTGTAAACATACCAGTGACCTTCGTTCCCTTCCCATAATTGTTCACAGTTTTTTCATAGCTCACTAACTCGACATCACTGACATCGGTAGTGTAAAGGGTTGTTCAATGCCGGGGGTTATTAAGGGGTTAATGGAATACATTACTGTTTCCATCAATACTCTCCCTTTCACACGTTAAAAAAAAAAAAAAAAAAAAAAAAAAAACGAACAAAAGAATGAGTGCTAAATGTACTTTTAACTTTCACCAGAAAGACCTTACCAGTTCATATTCCTTCACTTTATTTTTGCAATTTTCCGACTATTTTATTTTGTTTCGAAAAAGTACTGTATACAGCACTCACTCCAAACATATTTGTAGTAATATAAGTAGTGATGAGTTCACCAATACAAGTGATATACGAGCTGGTAGGTATTATTCCGTATCATTTCGGCCATCCAGGAAGTGTTATCTGACTTGTATGCCTACTGTGTCATTACATTTGTATATGTTCACTAATTTATATATATATTTCAGATTCAGGTATAGTACTGTATTGATTGCAGTATTGTACAGTATACAGTACTCTCTCCATACACAGTTGTAATACCAAAAGTGGTGATGACAGTGTTCACCAATATATTTAAGGTACTGAGCGGGTAGGTTTTTGATTATTCGGCAAATCCAATATCTCGGCATCATCCCGGTCCCTTAGATGCCGAATAATGGGAGTTTTACTGTAATACCCAACATCTGGAAGCATGGTATTATCATCATTATCCCCAAACCCAACAAAGACCGACTACCTTCCTCACACCACCTCATCACACTCCTCTGCACCCCCTCTAAAGTCACTGAACAACAGTACTACAACTAGTTACACCTCACACCACCCTAGCCGAATCACAACATGGCTTTAGGCCACTACATTCCACAAACACTTTTATTACAGATGGTACACAGAGTTTTTGATGACATGAATTCACTAGGCCAGTCACACTAGACATTAACAAAGCTTTTGATGCCATCCCCTGCCACAACCTCACAAACAAAATATTCAACACAAACATTCACAATAACACAAAAAGATGGCTGGCAAACTACTTAGCTGGCAGATGTGCACATGTAACATTTGCCGGTCAGTCTTCGAACATCAGAAACTTCACAAATGGTGTCCCCCAAGGATCTATTTTGCCCCCTACAGTCTTTAACCTATACATGCATGACATGCCCACACCCTACACACTACAGATACACATAGCTTCCTATGCAGATGACATGACACTTACATGTATACACCAAAATGGAAACACAGCTGCACAGATCCTCCAACCTTACCTCAGCACAGTACACAAATGATTCATCACAAACGGGCTCAAAATAGTCCCAGCCAAATCTACAGTGACCCTTCTCACAAGCTGGACAGCAGAACACAGTCACATTCCACACCTCACCATAAACAACACTCCCCTACCACACCCACCCACCCACCCACACACACACACACACACACACACACACACACTACCCAGCGAACAGTCGCAGTGAATGGACGTCTCTTGACTGCTCCCAGGCCCAGCCAACGCTGCAAACCTTAAGTAGTTTTCAGGAATTATGTTTGTCCTGTCTCTTATGGTCTTGTATGAAATTTAAAATACTGTAAGTTAATATAGACTACCAAAAATGTAAAGATTTATTGGCAAGAGTATACATGAATGTTTGTAGTATTTTTTGTAACAGCTGTTTTGGTACTGTAACCAACCTCAAACATGGCCGAAAATGTAAACATTGAGGGACTCGAATTTCCAGGATTTCATAGAAATACTAATGTCATGGATCTGGTTAAAACTTTAATTATGAGGATTAGTGAACTTGAAAAGAAAGTGGAGAATCTAGTGTTAAAGGACGTGGCTGAAAATATGGAGATTACTATACAGAGTCTAATCCAGTCCAGTGAGACGGCAAATGAGGAGATCAGAAATTTGAAGCGTGAAAATATCGAATTGAGGAGAAAACTAGAAGAGAGTACTAATAAAACAGAGAAGGTGAGTAGTGTATTAGAAGAGCATAAGGCAAAGTGGGCACACGTAGAAGAAGAACAGAAAGAAGTGGTCAGCTTAAGAGAAATAATCCAGGAAGAAAGGTAAATGAACAAGAAAAAAATGGAAGAAAATGTAGTGAAAATACTGAAGAAAAAAGAGAAAATAGTGAGAGAAACTGTAGAAAGGAACAGATGTGTGGTAATATTTGGAAACAGAGAGGAGGAAGAAAAGGTTAGATCCATGAGACTTGAGAGAGACATGAACCTGGTGAGAGGAATAATAGGCAAGATTGATCCCGAAGGAGACAAGTGGGTAAAAGAAATTGAGGAAGTAAGGAGGATAGGGCCTTATAAGAAAGGAGAAAAAAGACCAATTAGAGTTGTCATCAGAAAGTGTAGTGAATGATATACGGTACTTAACCCCTACACCGCGGGCATGTTTACCAATGTTTTGCGTGTGCAGCGCGGTTATTTGGGCTCCGACAGACTCTCAAAAAATATTTGCCAAAAATCAGTTATTAGTCCTAGAATATTAAAATTACATATGCTTATGGCACATACCTTCAGCTTGCTCCTGGCCTTCGTCGGTTACTGTAGGACTTGTGGAGACCTCTGAAGTTGGGTAACGAAGTCTCCACTTTACACTTCCTGACAACCCGTAATATGATTACCACAGCCAGATATTAACACTATAAACACTACTCTATGATTTTCAAGTAGTTTGGGATCCATACTCCAAAAAAAAAAAAACGCTGTGAAAACAATGAAAATTACGAGCGCGTCTGACCGTCGCAGTTGGGCTAGTTCTGTCTTGGTACTCTCTCATTTATTATTCATAAAACCCCTCACACTTTATATTTCTGTTACTATATAACACTTATATATATCTACAGTCTTTATCCATAAGTTTCCTTCAGTAGTATTAGTTTATTGTCACTGTAGGGATTCAATTTCTTTCAGTAAAATACGTAGCATTCACTTTCTCGTACTGTATACTAGCATTGAGAGTGAATGTCACTTTAAATTTTACTCTCATAACTCATAGTATTCAGACATGCTAGAGTGAAACTTTCACTTTCATTACTCCTAGGGTATATACTCGTATTCTTATGATAGTACTCATTTACATTTCTATTAACGTTCTCTATTTTATTTACGTTATTTACATTTCTATTTTATTTACACTGTGTTATGCACTGTCACTTGAAGTAACTTATAAAACTATTTTCCACTGTTCACGTATATTTACATTCATTACTTTCACTTCGGCCACCCTTTGCGGAATTAGGGCGTCGGGCTATAGATAGATAGATAGATAGACTTTCACTTGCTGTTTACACATTATTTACAATTCCTTGCACTGTTTTACTCAATAGAAAGATCGTAGTCACTCTTTTATCAATTGTCAGCCCTTTACCTCTTTCCACACGAGGTTTAGTAGGGGGTAAAGTCACAGGGCCCTTTGCATGGGGGTGAAAAGGCCCTGAAGCTAGCAAGAGCGAACAGACGTACCCCCACACTGGAAGATGAGAGTGAATTGATAAGGGTGGGCCGGGATGGTGGCCTACCTAGGGAAATCAGTACTGCCAACGTTTAGCCTCTTGACACAGCTAAGTATAGCAGTGAAATGATTGGCAGGAAATCTAGACAATACATTATAAATTAGGTAGTTCCAGGTGAATGTAAATACCACTTAGGCGTCTCCCATCCCTCCTTATATGTATATTTATTATGAAAATAGATTATACGGCATATTTCAAGGGGAAATAAACAGCGAAAATTAGCGAACGAGTTCACGTGAGGTGTTGTCAGGTGATAATTAGCCAATTTCAGGTGTATGGCACTCTCACTTACCTTATTTCTTTCTTGTATATATTATTTGGTATAAGAATAGGGCATAGGGCTTATTTCAATGGATGAAATCAGTGAAAAATTCCAGGGAAGATTTACTTAGCGTAGCTCGGCCAGGCAGGCGAGAGGATAGGGTAATGGAGGGGGGGTAGGGAGGGGAGTCAAGAACGGGGAGAAATGGCTAAATTGTCAACAATGGATGGGAGTACAGATGAGATTAGGAGTGCTGACTATAGTCTGACAGATCGAAACGTAGGGTTTTGGTGGAGTCACCCCCTCCCTGCACTGTTGCCACGTTTCCGAGCTGACCTCTCCATCAGCGATGACCTTGACACTGTTTCCCTCTTGTGATCTCCGTTTTTCTAATACCCCCTATACCCCTGCCACCAACACCCCCTATACCCCTACCCCCAACAACACCCCCATCAACAACACCCGCTATACCTCCACCACCAACACCTCCTATAAATATAGACCCCCACCATCAACACCTGTATAATAATTAGCCGTTGATAATTGCTATACTTTTATTGAGAGCATACATTCTACCCTATTGCTCAAACTCCCTAATCTTACAATCCCATCTGTCTTAATCCTTCCCACTGCCTTCGTTCCTAAATCCCTTAATTGATCTATTTTTAACCTAAGTGTCCCCACACCTTTTAAACCATTTACCTCTCTGTCACTATTCTCCACCATATGTATCAACTTGTATTATATTGTGTATAGAACTTTCATACTGTATGCTGTACTACTGTATAATGTATAAGAATACCCACTGTTTAGTGGAAATAAAGTTTTATTATTATTATTATTATTATTATTATTTCTCTCTCTCTCTCTCTCTCTCTCTCTCTCTCTCTCGCTAGATTTTGTTATGTGTCATCCATGGTTTTTTACTTCCATTTTTATGTATGGATTATAATTTTGACTTTATTTCCGCACCACCCTTGAGGTAAAAGTCACGGCGTTTTTTTTATAGAGGTTTCCCCAATAGGCCTAAATCCTGTAGGGGGTTGGTGACCTCCCACAGCGTACACACAAACACGTGTCGCGTGAGTGCTGCCACCCCAGAGCTGTTTGATATATTTATTTTAATTATGAAAGGATCGCCTCTTCCCACTTTTATCCCTTCAAATTTTCTTGCAATTATACTTGCTAAATTAATTAGCAATGTTAGAAGTGTTGGGGAAGTAAATAATAATTAGAATATTTTTAGAGCAACACTGCCAAATTTTTATGCCACGTTTCTCTATTATCGTATAATATAGTATGCAGAATAGTTTTATTCTTCCTTGATACATGTCAGCACTTTCATTACAGTTATATTAGTATGAGTTATGTTTATGTATCATTCCTACTACACAAACCACAGGCGTTATACATCGTAGGGTTAGGAAACATGGCAATAGTGTAGGGAGGGGGTGACTCCACCCAAACCCTATGTTACGAGGAGGAACACTATAGTGTTGGACATTGGCAGTACTGATAGATGATACAAGCCCCCACTTGGATGCCCGAGTGAATTCAAAATAACACAGAATCACAAAAGCGACGCCCCGCGGTATGATCCCTTGCTCTCAAGTGTCACGAAAGTGACGCCCCGCGGTTAAGGGGTTAAAGTGACCTGGAAACTAAGCAAAGAGGCAGGGATGGAAAATATTATAATAAGAAAAGACTTGAATGAAGAAGAAAGAGAAGTTTTGAAATCATTGAAGGAACAAGTAAAGGAATAAAATGATAAGAGGACAGAGAAAGAATGTAATACTTTTTTTTGGAGAGTGATGGATATGAAAGTAAGGAAGTGGTATGTGAGGAAATAGAAGTGAAGGAAACTAAGGGGGATGGCTATGAAAGATTAGAAATTGAGGAAGTGGTACCGACTGAGGGAAGGAGAGAAGAGGGTATAAAAAACATCAAAAATAATTTGAAAGGGGCATATACTAATGTTGATGGTTTAACATCGGCAAGACTTGAAATTAATGATTTCTTGAGGGAACATGAACCTTATGTCATGTGCTTTGTAGAGACCAAATTAAGAGAAGATATCGATGTTCATTTGGGAAATGGTAAATACAAACTGTGGAGAAGACACAGAAAAGAAAAAACGGGAAGAGGAGTGATGATAGCAGTGAAAAATAACATAAATGTAGATACCGTGGAAATGGGAGAAGGCAGGGCTGAAGTGATGTATATGAAATTAGAAACTGGAGAGAATGGCAAGAGAGATACGGCGGTAGTGTATGTTCTCCCTAAGACGAGAGCATGGAATGATGACGAATACCAAGAGATGTTGTCAGATATGGCTAGTTATTTGCAAAAAATAACTGAGAAAAGCAACAATATAATTTTGGTGGGTGACTTCAACTGTAAAGAGGTGAACTGGGAGGAATGGGACTCAGGAGGCAGCGAAGATTCGTGGGGCACTATATTATTAAATATAATAATGAATAATGTGATGACGCAACGGGTCAAAGAAGAGACACGGTTCCGAGGTGAGGACACACCAGCAACGTTAGATTTACTGTTTACCAAAGAACCCGATGTAATAGAATCACTGAAATATTTCTGTCCTATAGAAAAAAGTGATCATGTTGTCATTGAGTTCCAGATGATAATAGGGAACGTCGAGCCAAGAGACGAGCTTCATAGACAGGGATGATACAACTTTGGGAAAGCAAATTTTACAGGATTGAGAAAATTTTGTGAAAATGCGGATTGGAGAAAGTTCAGAGAAACAAGAGAGATACAGAGGAAGTGGGATATCTTTCTAGACCTCTATAATTTGGGAGTGGAAAAGTTTATGCCAAGAGTAAGAGGGAAAGAAAACAGGAAAAAGGAGTGGTTTAATAGAAGGTGTATGATAGCAAAAAAAGAGAGAGAGAAGGCGTGGAACAACTGGAGAAAGAGAGGTAACAACAGAACAAAGGAAGAATATAAAAGAACTAGAAATGAATACACAAGAATACGTAGAGAAGAAGAAAGGAATTTTGAAAAAGGTATAATAGACAAATGCAAGGATGAACCCAAACTGTTTTATAGATATGTTAATGGCAAACTGAAACAAAAGGAAGGAATCACCAAACTGAAAGTAAGAGGTCTATAAAGATTCAGCAATGCAAGCTAAAATAATGAACAAATGTTTCCAATCGGTTTTCACTAATGAAAAAGAGTTTGCGGAAGGGGAGGGAGTGATTAGAAATGTACCGGTGATTAAATATATAAAAGTGGAGGTACAGGAAGTGTATAAATTACTGGAAACTCAAGATGTAAGGAAAGCCCCAGGACCTGATGGAATTTCTAATTGGGTACTGAAGGAATGCAGAGAACAACTGGCGGGTAAAATTCACAGACTAATTGTGTGTTCTCTGGAAGAGGGGAAAGTGCCACAAGAATGGAAGAGGGCAAATGTGGTACCAATTTGTAAGGGAGGAAACAGGGAAGAACCCCTGAACTATAGACCAGTGTCTCTAACCAGCATGGTCACAAAATTGTGTGAGAGAATCCTGAAAGACAGATGGATAAAATATCTAGAAGAGATGAATATTTTGGCTAAATGTCAGTTTGGATTCAGAAGTAGAAGGTCATGTGTTTCCAACTTGTTGAGCTTTTACTCAAGAGCGATTGACGTGGTACAGGAGAGAGATGGATGGGTGGATTGTGTATACTTAGACAGAGAAGGCCTTCGACAAGGTACCTCATAAGAGACTAATGTGGAAACTGGAACATATAGGAGGACTGAAGGGGAAACTCCTGGAATGAATGAGAGACTTTTTGAGAGACAGACAAATGAGGACAGTAACAAAGGATAGGATGTGTGGATGGAGGGAAGTAACAAGTGGAGTCCCTCAAGGCTCGGTGTTGGCGCCAGTAATGTATTTGATTTACGTAGTAGAGGTTGAAGAGGATTGTAAAGTACTGCAGGAGGATCTGGGTAAGATACAAGATTGGAGCCGGATGTGGGAAATGAAATTTAATGTAAAAAAATGTAAAATATTGGAAATGGGTAACAGTACCAGGAGGCCATCACTGAATTATTTGTTGGGTAATGAATTAATCACAAAAATGAGAGAAGAGAAAGATTTGGGAGTGCTGGTCCAAGATAGTTTGTCACCTGAAAAACACATTAACAAGATAGCTAGAGAGACGTATAAACTCTTGACTAACATAACAGTAGCATTTCATTATATGGATGAGATGATGAAAAAATTGATAGTGGCCATGATCCGCCCCAGGTTAGAATATGCAGCGGTAGTGTGGTCCCCACACAAAAAGAAAGATATAAACAAGATTGAGAGAATACAAAGAACAGCGACCAAGATGGTCCCCAGTCTGGCGGATCTGTCATACAAAGCGAGGCTGGAAAGGCTGGATTTGCCTTCATTAGAGGAAAGGAGAAAGAGGGGAGACATGATTGCAGTGTTCAGAACCATGTTGGAAGTAGAGAAAATTGATAAAGAAGATCTGTTTTTATGGGATAAGAGAGCAACAAGAGGACACGGAATGAAATTGAAAAAGTCAAGCTGCTTGAAGGATATCAAGAAATACAGCTTTCCTTACAGAAGTATAGACTTATGGAATAGTCTGGACAAAGAGATCGTCCAGTCTAAAAACTTAAATGAGTTTAAAGTTAAATTTGACTTACTGAGATACAGCGATGGGAACCCACGAGCATAGCACATTTCGTGTATATCACAATTAGGTATAAAGTTTTAGGTAAATACATAAATATTTGGAACAACTTAGACGAAAAGGTGGTGCAGGAGAAAAACATTCATGTGTGTAAAAGTAGACTAGATAAATGTGGATATGGAGACAGGACAACACGAGCATTGCTCAATTCCTGTATACTACAAATAGGTAAACACAGTGCTCGTCAGAAGTATGGAGCGCCCTGCGTCCCTCCTAAGAAACAAACCTTTCAGCATTGAAAAAACATATAAATAATGCATTTTATTTACCTTTAGTGCTTCGTAGGGTAGCCTTTACGTTTCTTCACGGACCTGAGACGTCATGGAAGTGAAAGGGTGAGGCTCCTGAGGTGCTGGAGGGGTATTTTGTCCCAGGAGTCACGAATGGCGGCTTCCAGCTTAGGCAGAGAGCTCACGTCCTTCCCTTGGAGACTCTTCTTTACGAGGTACCAGAGGTTTTCAATCGGATTGAGGTCTGGGCTATTTCCTGGCCAGTCTTTCATGAATGATACCTCGCAGTCATGAAGCCAATTGGTGACCAATTTGGCCTTGTGAGCAGGTGCAGCGTCCTGCTGAAACACTCATGCACCTGTTAGCTCGAAGGAGTCTGGTAAATGATAACACAGAAGCTCCAGGTAAACATCCTGATTCACTCTGAGGTTCTTGGGAAGTACAACAAGCTTCCCCAAACCCTTCCCTGAGAAACAACCCCATACCATGAGTGAATCAGGATGTTTTACTCTGCTTTCCACATACCGTGGGTCCTTTGGTTCCTTCTTCCCCACATAAAAAAAAACAAAAAAAAAAACTACCTTTGCGCCTGTACACATGTGCTCCTGTGTTACAGGTGACACTAAACTTTGCCCCATCAGACCACAACACTGACAACCATTGCTCCTCACCCCAGTTAAGATATTTGTTAACAAAGGCAAGCCTACGAAGTTGCTGGTTCTTGGTGAGAAGAGGCTTTCTCACAGGCCTGTGACTTGTGTAACCAAGTTCATGGACCCTACGAGACACTGTTCTCACAGACACCTCGCCAAACACTTCCGGGTTGCTCTCCTTTATTTTCCTTGCACTCACACAAGGATTAAACTCCACTGCACGTTTTAAAACATTAACAGGTCTTGGGGAAGTTTTCCTAGGCCTACCAGACCGCGGTTTCTTTGTGGGAACTTCACCACTGTTTTCCACTCGAAACCGCACGCACCACCGACACACTGTCGATCGAGACACACCAACCAATTCACTAATTTCCTTTGTCTGGTGGCCTGCCTCCTTTAGAGCAATGATCTGGGATATGATTTCACTCAATAGTTCATGGGTAGGTGCCATAACAAAGTGGCAAAAGCCAAAACACTGCGGGACACTCGGTAAAAGATGGCGCAAAAAGAGATGGAGACGCGGCGGAGTTCCTTTCTCTCAGGCAGCCCGTGGGCAACTGAGGCGGGAACCAACCAGCGCGTCGGAAGGCTTCAGGCTACCGTGACGTCATGCTAGCGCCGCAAACTTGTGGCTCAATTTTTACCCCCCAAAATGGATGATTCTTTTTTAGCCATAAGTATTGCGCACCCTGCGATAGGCGCACAATAATTTTGACGAGCACTGTACACACCAAAGTCATTATTGTAACTTACAATACATCAATGTCATTTAAACAACACATCACTCACATTAAAAATAAAATAACACCAAGACTCAGTGCCTTAAGGTCACTTGCCCATACAACATTTGGACACAGCAAACTACCACCACAGTATACAAACAGTATATACGTTCAGTGATGAATTATGCAAGCCCTGCTTGGGCTTCTAACCTCACTAAAGCTTACTACAACACGCTACAGACCATACAGAACAAGGCCCTAAAAATAATCACAGGCTGCACAGCTGCTACACCCACAGACCACCTACATCAAGAAACCAAAGTCCTCAACTCAAGGATCATCTAGACATGAGAGGCACCGAAATTCTAGCTGGAGCCTCCACAAACCTACAACATTCACTACACTTCATGGCAGCACATTCACACATGCCAAGGAACATCAAAACAACACCCAAGGCACAATCTCATACACAAATACTGTCATCTCTTCCTCCTCGACCGCCTCAGACCAGCTTCCAGAAGCATATCCATACTCAAATCACATGTCGCTCCATTCAGTCACTTAAAGGCAGTGCACGGCTGCATGCGTGGCCTCCTGATATCCACCCTTCTGAACCCTATCTCCATCGTGAAGAGAGGGTCCACCTGGCCAGGCTGAGATGTGGGCATCATCCAGCCCTCTTAAGTGACCAGAAGAGGCTGGATGACTCCATCGCTGATGCCTGTCCAGAATGTAACACACCATTAAGCACATTATGGAGGACTGCATTGCACGCAGTCACCTACACCAACAACACAACATACACTCTTTGAGAGCTCTGTGGGAAAGCCTGCTCTCGGCCATGGCCTTCCATAGGGACTCGGGGCTGTTTGGCCTGACTGCCTAGGGAACAACTAGTACTACTATTACCCACACACCACCTGTGTGTATGATGCACAGGAAGTATAAGCCAAATAGGTTGATCCTCCTGCTCATATTTAACCCCTTCAATCCAGATATGTATTTCTACCTCCTGCCAATGTTTCGTTTTTACGTTTTTTTAAAGGCTCCAACATGCTTGCATGTGTCGGCCTTGGTCACCTAATGGCGGCTCTCCATGCTGCACGATCCATTGCAGCCTCCCTGTTCAGTCCCTTAACCCTAAGGTCACACTTAATGACCTCGTCCCATGTCTTTCTCGGTCTACCCCTCATAACCCCACCCCCAATATTAACACTTCTCACCTTCCTCACCCAACTATCATCCCCCATCCTCTCCACATGTCCAAACCACCTCAATCTACCTCTCCTCATCACAACACCAATACACTCCAGTCCCATCCTACCTCTCAACTCTTCCATTGTAAACCCAGCCCCTCCAGGCCTTGGACGCAGGGACGCACTGCACATCCACCTAATCATTGTCATTTCTGTACGTCTGAGCCGGCGAATGTCTTCCTCCTTCACTGCCCAGGTCTCACTGCCATACAGCATTACACTCCTAACACACGCTGCATACAAAGACCCCTTAGCACGTAGGGAGAGCCCCCTCAATGTCAGGAGAGGCAAGAGCTCCCTGAACTTCTTCCAACCACTTCTCACCCTAGCCACAGAGCTAGCTCCAACCCCACCTCCAGCACACAACATGTCTCCTAAATAACAAAACTCTTCCACACACTCAAGAGATTCACCAGCAAGTTCAATTCTTTCACGTCTGACGATCTCCATCTGCTCACCCCGGCACGCCGTACACATAAAATCAGCATTATCTCGCAGTCTACCTCTGATACCACTACATCTCTTATGCACCCATTTATCACACACACCGCACAAGATGGAATTACTTCCCACGCCCTTGTGGCAAACTGCACATGGCCACTCTCCCTCGTCTTTGACAGTACCACCACCAACCCTAGATATCATCACTTTTGTTTTATCTGCATTTACCCTTAAACCCTTTTGCCCCATACCATCTCTCCACTTCCTAAACCTTTCCTCCGCCTCCCTTTCATTCTCTGCAATCAACACCAAATCATCAGCATACAACAACTCCCACGGGAGTCCGTTTCTAAAGTCACGTGAAAGGGCTTCAAGTACCATGATAAACAACATGGGACTCAAGACTGACCCCTGATGCACACCAACATTCACGGAAAACTCATCACTCAAATCTCCATTCACTCTCACCTGGGTGTGAGCACCCACATACATGGCCATAACCACCCTAACCAGCCACTCCTCCAAGCCAAGCTTTCTCATTGCCCACTTCACCACCTCTCTAGGGACTCTGTCAAAGGCCTTTTCCAAATCAACAAAAACAAAATAAAGATCCCTTCTCCTACCAATATATTTTTCCTGAAGCTGTCGAACAATGAATATGGCATCAGTGGTCCCCCTACCTGGCATAAACCCAAACTGCATCTCATCAATATTCACTCTTTCTCTAATCATACCTTCTAAAACTCTCTCCATTACCTTCATTATCTGATCTAAAAGCTTTATACCTCTATAATTCCCTCTTTCCAGGGCATCACCCTTCCCTTTATACACATTTACAATTACACTCTTCAGCCAATCATCTGGGACAACACACTCATAAATAATCCTATTTATCAGGTCAGTGACTAAACTCACCCCTATATCGCCTGAGGCCTTCAACATTTCGGCAGTCAACCCAGACACACCTGCTGCCTTCCCCACCCTCATCCTGCCTATTGCCTCACTCACAGTAGCAGTATCAATCAAAGGCCAAGGGCCAGACACTGGATCTGGTGGCTCCAAACCTTCCCTGTCCCAGTCAAACTCCTCATTCAACAACCGGTTATAATGCTCTCTCCATGCATCTTTAATATCCTCACTGTTCACCACTACCCTTCCTTCATCATTCTTCACACACTGCTCACCTATGATATCCCGATTATCCCTCTTCACCTGACCTGCCACCCTAAATATATTTTTCCTTTCCCCATGATTTAGGTTATCAAGTAATTGTCTTTGTGACTCAGACTTTGCCCTGTATACCTCTCTCCTGGCCCTACGCTTGGCAGCCAAATATTCCTCTTTGCTACCACCCTTCTTCCATTCCCGGAAAAGCCTTCTTTTCTCCTTAATTGCAGCTTCTACACCCTCATCCCACCACCAAGTTACTTTATGTCTTGGTGGTCCTCTTGTCCAGCCGCATGTTACATCAGTAACTCTCAAGAAATTGTTCTTGAGGGCTCTGTACTGTTCATTAACGCCTCTGTCTACAGCTCCCTGTTCAGCCACCACTCTCCTCAACTCGTTATAGAAGGCATCCCTTACTACTTGGTTTTTCAGCTTCCATATTTTCCTCCTAGGTACATAAGTCCTCTTTTTCATCATTTGTTCTTTAAGCACCATATCACAAATCAATAGTTTGTGCTGCTGCACACACTCCTCACTTCCTATAACTTTAACATCCCTCACTAACCTCCTATCAGCCCTCCTAACCAGAAAATAATCTATCTGACTGCTATTTCCCCCAGACTCATACGTAATTAACCTACTGTCTCTTTTCCTAAAATATGTGTTGCACACAATCATGTCCGTTGCCTCCCCAGACTCGAGTATCCTTTCCCCTTCTGCATTCCTTAGACCATATGCACATCCCCCATGCACTCCTTCATAACCTTGTGCTGCTTCACCTACATGACCATTTAAGTCCCCTCCCAAAATCACTATCTCATCATCCCGCATACCACCCACTACACGTATTAAATCATCCCAAAATCTATCTTTCTCTGATTCATCCAATCCTGCCTGTGGAGCATATGCCGATATAATCACAGCTATCTTTCTTCCCAACAGAATTTTCACAACCAATATCCTATCGCTTACTCTCAAAACATTGATAACATATTCCACCCATTTCTCCGCAACCATCACACCAACACCTCCATGTCTGTCTGTTCTCCCCTGCCAAAACAACTTATAGCAACAGTCCTTCCCAACAATCTTTCTGGCTGATCCACCCCTGTCCCGGACTTCCTGCAAACACGCCACGTCCACCCACCTCCTACTGAATGCCTCAACGACTTCCCCTGCTCTTCCCCTCAAACTTCCCACATTCCATGAACCCACCCTCATCCCCATGGGTGATTTACTGTCCTCAGGCTTGCTTTGAAACCTTTTTTGTTTTGTCATTTTCAGTATTAATAAATGGGGACAGACACAGCACAGGTCCCACTCACCGCACAATCCCAGGTCCAGGCAATGGATCTGGGACCCCTAGCCCACCAGCTTACCAGTGGCTGTGGTAGTGGCCTCGGGGCACCCTGCCAGGACAGCTGCAGGGACACCCTCCAAGCGCGTCTTGGCACTGCAACTATCCCGCCATTATACACCCACTGATAGGGCAGCCTCCTGGGACGCTACTCCCAGGTTCAGGCCCCTCTCTATTGGGCGGAAGCGGCAGCCTGGGAACCGCAATGCCCTGTACCCTCTAGCACAGGCCCGAGCCCCATCTCGCCCTGGACCCATGATCTATGCCGGCGGAACCCCCGCCACGCCTCCCCGCAGAAGTCCGCCACTAGGTAGCGGGGGCAAAGTTTTCTGGCCGCATGCCCTTGCTGGCGCCAACCCCTGTAACGTAGTGGGATACGTTGTGTGAAATGTAAAGTGCATGTGGTGTAGTGCATAGATAGTTAGAGGAAATGTTTGGGAGAGTATGCTGGTCTACTCTCCATGTTACTGTCACACTGAAAAGGTCAGCAAAGGGGGATGGTTAGATAGCTAGTGAAACAGGAGCTCCAGCTCTCCCTATCACCAGCATTCCCATTCCCCCTCGGGAGTACTACCCTGTTCGGCCCGTGCTACGGCCTCCTCCTAACTTTTAGGTAAATCAGGTTGTACAGGGGTTAATAAAGACTGTTTTTAAAAGTCACTACACAGGGTTATCCGAAGTTCACTTATTCATCTGGAAGTCACAAGAATATAATGCACAAATACATCGTCGGATTGAAGGGATCAAGCTCGAAGGCCCACATATGAGGGAGCTTTGAAATGCAGGCTGTCCTGTACCCAGAATGATTATTAAGAGAAGAATGAATAATTCAGCACTATGCCCTGTCAGAACTGAGTGCAGAAAACCAATGGAAAGGTGTTTTTTTCCATCCATCCGTCTATCATCCAATCCTATGTTGTGTTTTTCCACATGTCATTATCATCATCATCATCATCTCATCATCCTAAGCTCTTTTTTCCTACCTAAGGAAGCCATACACTGAAAAAATTGTTGACTGCTTTATTGTGCCACCCAGCTTAGTGCAGGCTGTGATGATCTTACAAAGTACATGAAGTTAACCCTCTCAGGCACGGTCACGCGATTCGCGTGACATCAGCTTGCACTCTGCCAGGCACAGTCACGCGAATCGCGTCGTTAAGGCCCAAAAATATTCGTCAGAAAAAAACTTATAGGCCGATTTGCGTGATTTTTCGGCGCGTCTTAGGGTAGCCAAGGCCTACTCGAGGTAAGTCATTGGCAACACTGCTTTGCCTTATCTGCCTCAGCCCGCTCCCTCCAACCTCAGTGTTTGTTGAGCAGTCAGCCAGTGATGTTTGACAGCTCGTGGTTCCCTTTAAATCGTCCATAATTCTCCCCCTCTTGCCCAAGGCAAAGACCCAATTGACTCAGTGAGATAATACATTGTATGTGAACATATAGTGACGTGATATTGTTGATGGAACATTCATATATGTATTGAAAAGCAATTCTGGCCGTTAGCAATCGTTGGGCCTTCGAGCCAGACACATGGTCAGTGTAGTGGGGTTTCACCACTCCACCCCCCCGTAGGGCGTATGGCGTGAGTGGAAATACGTATATAAATGAAGCCAAGGCATAAATATATATTGTGTGAAACATACTGTGGATGGCTTGGTGAAATTATGGAGCCAGCAAGCGTTATGTGTGGCATGAAACAGAGTGTTGTGAAGGGGCAAACCTGAAGTTGGGAGGGGAGAATTACCGGTGTTTTAGGGCTGGAATTATTGTGATTCTGATAGTGTAAATGCGTATGGAATTGTATGAAATATACGTCAAACAAGCTGCGAGTTTCCGTGAACAAGTGTGGTGTGTGCTAAAAATAGCGTTGCCTCATACTCTCAGGGAGAAGCTGACTCACACACACACTACATAACTCCTCATCTTCAAATCCCTGGTCTAACTGGATCAACACCCCTGGAGGAAGTGAGTTCTGCAAATTTTGTTGATATATGTAATAATCTATTACCATTACCTCTCACACTTTCAGACAAATAACCATTTTCTCCTACAGATTACACATATGAAAGAAAGTAAATCTCCACAGCAGTAACTATAGAAGAGTTATGTTTATGTGTAGTAGGTTATAACAATAGAAAAACATCCATGGAAGATGTAACAGTCTGTACAGATAGGGGAAAAAGAAAGTTAGTAGCATAGTCTTCAGGCCGGTGTGCGAGGAAGAAACAGTGTGTGTAAAAGTTGGTAGCGATCGGAAGAGTAACCTCACTTTGTCGGCCAATTACTCGAAAACTATTAGACATCGATTTCCTGTTACAACCATCATCAATACCACTAAATTCTACGTAAGTTCAATACCAGAATGTAAGCCTTTGGTAGCGTTTTGGGGGGTAAAAGGCGAGAGAAATGTTTTTGTTCCTAGCGGTTGTTGTGTGACATGACAAGCGCTTGGAGTAATAACATCATTTTGTCGGCCAGTTACTCGAAAACTATTAGACTTATCGATTTTCTGTTACAACCATCATCAATACCACTAAATTCTATGTATGATCAATACCAAAATGTAAGCCTTTTGTAGCGTTTTGGGGGATAAAAGGCGAGGGAAATGTTTTTTTTTTTCCCTCACGTTTGTTATCAGTGACATTCGCTGGGAGTAATAACCTCACTTTGTCGGCCAATTACTCGAAAACTATTAGACATCGATTTTCTGTTACAACCATCATCAATACCACTAAATTCTACGTGTAATCAATACCCGAATGTAAGCCTTTGGTAGCGTTTTGGGGGGTAAAAGGCGAGGGAAATGTTTTTCCTCGCATTTGTTATCAGTGAAATTCGCTCTGAGTATTAACCTCACTTTGTCGGCCAATTACTCGAAAACTATTACACTTATCGATTTTCTGTTACAACCATCATCAATACCACTAAATTCTACGTATAATCAATACCCGAATGTAAGCCTTTGGTAGCGTTGGGGGGGGTAAAAGGCGAGGGTTTTTTCTTTTTCCTCGCGTTTGTTATCAGTGACAAGCGCTCGGAGTACTAACCTCACTTTGTTGGCCAATTACTCGAAAACTGTTTGACTTATCGATTTTCTGTAACAACCATGATCTATACCACTAAATTCTACGTATGATCAATACCAAAATGTAAGCATTATGTTACGTGTTGTGCGATAAAAGACGGTGGAAATGAGTGTCTCTTCCCGGCTGTTACCATTGAGAAAGGCTCGTAGTAATACTCTCATTTTCTCTGCCAATTACTCGGAAACTATTGGACGTATCGATTTCACGTTTGAACCATGATGAAGAGCAGGAAATTCTATATATGTACAATACATAAATATGTAATATTTCTCATAAGAATTCGTGGTTACGTAGACGGGAACATTGCGTACGCCATGCGCGCATCACGAAAGTCAATCACGCACGGAGTGCCTTGTACTTTTTTTCGATTTACTCGAGAACTATGAGGCGTATGGGGTTTTCCCGTCACAGTGGGAAAGCTGGATAATGGGGGCATATTACTATGTAATAAAAACGTTAGGTCCCTGGGAAAACTTAGCTCTCAGAGGTCAGTGAAAATTTTTCGAAAATGGCTCTCAGTTTTTGACCATTTTCTCGAAAAGTATACATCATATCTAAACCAGATTGGTTTCGTTAGAAAGCTGATGAAATTCTCTATAAAAAAATATGAGATCATTTTCCTGTAGGATGGAAAACATTCAAACGGCGATGTTGGGAAGTCAAAAATGTTTACTCGACATGCCTTCCAGGGCTCATAACTTTCTGTGCTGTTGTTTTCCTGTGTTTTGGTCATGTTTATCAGATAGAACAAACATCCATGCATACCTGGACATAGGTTTCATGGGAATACATTGATTCTTTGGGGGCGAAAATAAGGCAAGAATGTGTTTCATTCGCTCAAATTGCCCGCGCGCACGCTCACCGGCCGGGCGGCTTCGTAGTCGAAATTCCTGGATCAGAAAACTTATTGAAACTTACCGTGCGGGAAAGGGTTAATGTGGAATACAGTAAATTAATAACTTTTGTACAATGCCCTGTCCGTTCTCTGATATTTGTTTCACCATATATCATTCTGTATGTTGACTGAGTGAGAGGAATGCCCTTTTGAAGGCCGGTAGTGTTGCTGGTATGGAGGTGTATGATTTCTTATCGTTGGTTTTCAGCAATATTGTATTTATGCTTTTCTGTAGTTCCGTGATTATGACGTTGTTTAGTGTCTTTTTTTAACAGCTCATTTTACATTTCAGATAAAGAAGAAGTCATTGTGATAGGTGGCAATATAGAAGTAGGGACACAGGCATTACCTGAAAAGCTCTGTTCCCTGGAGAGCATTATGATGAAACTCAATGCTATGATAGAAATTTTTGAGACACCAGCAACTGCACCAACAGGTTAGTAGAGAGTTTGGTTAGCTTTAATCTTGACTTCAGGGTCTGGCTGTTAAATCTTCCTTTACTCATCACTGTTAAATGAAATTTGTTGGATCACCATTATCATAGCTGTCATCATCATGCCTTTTTTTTTTTTTTTTTTTTTTTTTTACAAGTGGGGATGAGGGAGGGTCCAGAAAGCAAAGAGAAAGAAAGAAAAATGATAGGAGAACTGGTCAGAGTGTGTCAGTTGTGTTGATTGTGGCACTTTGGAGCTGCGGATTGGGAGGCCGTCGGGCAGTAATTCATTGATTTTCCCTGGAATGATTATTGACTCTGTTGGATACAATACAGAACGTGGCGTATCTGAAGAGCCAGATTCTGGGGGCTTGAATGATAATTGAATGGAAGTGTGACCCATTGGATTGGGCAGACATGGGCTGTCTGGACATTGGTACTCCTCACCCTGCCCTAGGGTGGGAATGGAGGTCCGGATGATGATGATGATTATTGCTTCCATGGCTGAGAGCCATCTGAGTGTGCCTTGTGCATTACAGAGGTTATTCTCTCAGGCATGGAAGCATACATTCCCTTCCCACATTCATTGACTAATGCCAGAAAGCCTAGGTTTAATCACACTTGTTCTAGTGCTGTCCACAACAAGGAGAGGGCCTATAAAAGGTACCAGAGCCAACCCACCCCTGAATCACATCTTTCTAAAGTTTTTGCCTGGAATTGTGCTAAGTCTGTTCTTCGCTCTGCTAAAAATAATTTCATCTGTACTAAATGCTCTCAACTCTCCTTGAATTCTTCCTGCTCCTGGCACCTTGCCAAAAACCTTTCTAACAACTTTACCTCATCATCCTTCTCTCCTCTTTTCAATTCTGATGACTCAGTAGCTATTTCTTCTACTGATAAAACAGATCTCTTTGCTTAGGCATTCTCCTCCAATTCCACCTTAGATGATTCTGGTGCTGTTCCTCCATCACTTCCCCCTCTGACTTCCCCTTGGTTGACATTAAAATTTCTTCAGATGATATATTTTCTGCCATCACTGGCCTCAATACTGACAAGGCATTTGAGCCTGGTGGGGTCCCTCCTGTTGTCTTCAGGAACAGTGCTTCTGTGCATACACCCTGCCTAGGTAAACTCTTTTGTCTTTGTCAGGCAACTTTTACCTTTCCTTCTTGCTGGAAGTTTGCTCTCATTCAGCCAGTCCTAAAGAAGGGTGACCATTCCCAACCCTCTAACTATCATCCAGTTGCTTTAACATCTGTGTCTGAAAAGATTTCAAGTCAGTTCTTAACAAAAATTTTTAAGCATCTTTCCTATCACAACCTCCTTTCTGATCATCAGTATGGGTTCCATCAGGGACGCTTCACTGACGATCTTCTCACCTACCTTTCAGACTCCTGGTCATCCTCCTTTCGGGACTTTGACGAAAGGTTTGCCATTGCACTTGACATCGCAAAGGCATTCGATCGAGTCTGGCATAAATCCTTAATTTCCATACTACCCTCTTATGGTTTCTATCCTTTTGTCTGTGCCTTCATTTATAGCATCCTTTCTGGTCACTCTGTAGCCTCTGTTGTAGACGACCATCGTTCTTCTCCCAGATCTAACAACAGTGGTTTTCCTCAGGGCACTGTCTTATCACCAACTCTATTTTATTCATCAGTGACCTTCTAAGCTGTACATCTAACTCTCTCCACTCATACGCTGATGATTTCACCCTTCATCTTTCCATTCGGTTCCCACAACGTCCATTGCAGCAGTTACTTCAACAAACAAGGGTTGAGGCTATGGCACACCTAATGTCTGACTTGGCTTGTATTTCAGACTGGGGTAAAAATAATCTTGTTGTTTTTAATGTATCAAAGACTCATTTCTTATACCTATCATCCCGACAGAATCTTCCACGGCCGTACCCACTAATGTTTCATAATATTCAGCTCAATCCTGCATCATCCTTGAACATGCTTGCAATTTGATTCACTCATTACTGATCATGGATAGATCATATTACATCTCTTGTAAAATCTGCTTCCAAGAGATTGGGTGTGCTAAGCTGACTCTGTACCTCCTTTACCCCTGCACAGTTGTTGACTTTATACACAGTTTTTACTCACCCCAGTGTAGAGTACAACTCTCATGTGTGGGGAGGCTCCCCACATACAGTTCTTCTTAATAGGGTGGAGTCAAAGGCTTTTCGTCTCATAAACTCTCCTCCTCGTACTGACTCCCTGCAACCTCTGTCACTTCATCATACTGTTGTGTCTTTATTTCTTTTTTACTGCAGCTTCAATGGTCACTGCTCCGCTGAACTGTCTGCTTGCATCCCTCCACCTCTATGACGCACGCATAGCACCCGTCTATCAACAAACACTCATCCCTTTTCTGTCCCTCTCTCTAATAAAAGTTAACCATTACTCCCAGTCCTTCATTTATATAACAGGTCAACTCTGGAACTGTCTCCCTCTGTCTGTGTTTCCCACTTCCTATGCTCTCCAGTCTTTCAAACGCAGTGTGTCCAGGCATCTCGAATAAACAGGTCATGAATTTGGCTCTCCCATTTTTATTTTTATTTCTCTTTTTCTTTTTTCTTGGAAGGAATGGTTTGCGGGCTCCTGGTCTTTGGTTCCTTCTTCTTTGCATTAAAAAAAAAAAAAAAATCAGCTACCATTCATGTCCTTGGGTTCATGCCTTTACCTCACAGCCATGCCCTTTCTCACATATGCACTTCAAAATTACCTGCCAGATAGTGTTAGTCTGATGACTGTCATGTTAAAAGGGAGATTCCAAGCCATTGTTATGTACAAAGTTTGAACAAAATGTATTCAGCCTCGAGCGGATTAGGAAAAAAAAGAAAAAAGCTGACTCACTGAGTTCAAACTTTAATCCCTGTCAAACTATGCTCCTTGAGACTCAACACACTTGGCCCTATGTCCATCCATTGCTGAAACCATTTTGTAAAGTTAGTTTTTGGGATTGCCAAGATCTTTGTTGCATATGTCTTTATCTCAAGTGTGTCCTCAAAGCTTGAACCCCTTAGCAGTATCTTCAGTTTAGGAAATAGCCAAACATTGCAAGGAGCCATGTCAGGAGAGTAGAGAGACTGTCGAAGCTGTATGATCCTGTGTTTGGCCCAGTAACCCTGGATGAGATTGGATGAGTGGGCTTGAGCATTGTCGTGAAGGAGCTGCCAGTCCTCTACCTCCCACAACACTTGTCTCTTACGAAGCACTGTACAGGATACTATGGGTGTCAGGGAACTTCCAGGTAGCACTCTTTATTGATTGATTATTTGGCCTTCTGAAGTGTACTTGTAATGAGCAACACCCTAGTAATAAAAAATAATACTGTCAGCATGAGCTTCACCTTGCTCCAAACCTGCTGTGTGTAACACCCATAGTTTCATTGCTAAAAGCCTGCAGAATCATCCTGTTGGTTTCAGATTGTGTGTCACCATGTTTTTGACAAAATTTGGTGCAATAATGTTGCTTGATTTGCCCAGTCATTGTGATGCAAGGCAAAAATGTGATGAACAAGAACACATCCCCTAACACACACTGCTTGGCAGTGACTGGGCAGGATGTCAGCGCTGAATATTTTCGAGCATGCGCACAGTGATTCAAGGTCATGGTTCACTGAATCGCATCCCCTTGTTCCAATTTGATTACCAGAAATAATTTAATCAGATCCATTTTGATCAGACCTCATGCTCCTCCATACAAAAACCATCCAGTCAGCTTAATCCAATGTCAGTTTCCTAGCTTTATCATCCTTCACACCTCATTTTCCCACACATTCATTCAGCATAAGGTATCTGTTCATCATCTTGGCCTACCATGCCTCTCGAACCTTCTGGCATTGATGGTAGCCAAGTACCAGTACTACCTGCCAATTTTTGAAATGCATTTTATTTATTTATTTTTTTCATATGCCATTCATTTGAGATACAGTAAAAGTCCTATTTTGGCATTTTTAGGACCAGGCAGGTGCCAAAAGAGCAGAAACTGCCGAATGACCAGGAAAACCTGCAAAAAATAGTGTCTAGCAATCATGGTTGGTCACCCCAGTGCAGTTACAGTGTCTAGCAAGTATTGGTCAACCCCAAGCACCAAATATTTGATAAGGAACTTGTATTTAATGTATTTAATGATACAGTGCACATAAACTTACCTTAACCTAGGTGCATTTACATATATACACTATAAAATAGCACGATAAAGTTTCCAAACTTTTGATAGATCCCACTCACAAAACCAAACACCCGTAACTCATGATGGCTGACGACACATGCATGTTGGCAAGCAGAAATCTTCAAAAGTGCTAAGCTTAACTTTAAAATGCACTAAGCTATAGGTGACCTTTTCAAATTTTTGCACTAAATTGGACTTCAAAATGCACTAGATATAGTAGAAAACTAATATTTATTGGCGCCAGACTATTATGAAGCACCAAATTATTATGAAAAGTGCTACTTTGGCAGCTGTGGGCACAAGGGTACCAGTGGCATAACCAGCGACCCCATCATGGGTTCTGATCGGCTCAGCATGTGTGCCGGAATAGTAAAGAACTTTGATAATGGGACTACTTATGAAAACAGCCAAAAGACCAGAAATACTGTAAGACCAGATGCCGAATGAGAGGACTTTTACTGTACATTGACAGAAGTAGACAGTGCAAATATCCTGTTAAGACTTGTTGTGCATTCTTTGAACCCATTGTCTTTCTTATTTTATTCTTACCATCTGCTACCAGTGTTATTCAGTGTGGAATGGACTATTTGAACTGGAGGGGTTACATATTGCCTTCAGTAGAATTGACTCTTGTAGCAGGAGGGGTTACATACAGTCTTAAAAACATACATACATGCATCATCTAAATCTGTGTTGCCTCATGAGGAGCATAGGAGCCTGAGGCTAGGCAAGTTGGTCCTCACATTTAAGATGGAAGTGACCAATCTCACTCATCTCTGAGTGGTAATACTTGAGCAGTAATCCCCAACCATTCCTTGGATGTGAACCGACATTGGCTCAATCCTGTTGGAGCGCCTCCACCAGACCACCAGGTGCCATAGTTTGATTATATGGTTACCAACCAGCATAGTAAATGGTTCCCTGGTGTATAGGAAACATTTAACTTGTCATTCAGTGTAGAGTCGCCCACAGACAGAAGGAAGAGGAAAGAAAGAAGGAAAAAACAACATAAGAGGAAGGAAGAGAGGAAAGGGCAGCCACCTAAGAGCAGCACTATATCGAGTGAGTGGATGGTGAGCTTCCCCACCTGCCACCCAGTCTTAATAAGTTCTTCATTAACTAGGGAAGGTAATAAATTCATCTTGTAGCACCAAAGAATAAATTAAAAAGGACTCACCTGGATTCAAGAGGTTTATGATTAATGTTTGCTAGATTTTCAAGTACTAATTATAGATTAACATTAACAAAAAAGAATTTATATTATACTGTACAGGAACTGTTTGGGAACTTAACAGCTGTGTTTTCTGAGGGCTTGCTCCATTTTATTTAGTTTTGTTGAGAATGAGTAACTTGTGAAGTACAGTGGTATTTTTTGTAACTTCATACTTTTGGCTTTCAGTGAACAACTACAGTGATGGAGAAAGAATTCTTAATACCATGTTCCATGTTGCACTGGGTCTATATGAGTGTACCAACTATATGTTTGGGAACACAACTGATGCCATCACACGTGCGAAGCTGGAGCAGCAGTCAGTGGTAACAGTTCATTACACTTTTGTACCTTCCTTTTTCTTGATACAGTTCATGAGACCATGTGTAATTCAGTGTGTTAAAAATCAAAGTTAGAAAATACTAAAGAATTCACTTAAAGTTTGATGATGCTTTAAATACTGTTCCATTGAGCTACATTGGTGTATTTTTTTTTTTTTTTTTTTTTTCCCTGTGGGAGTAGATGTTCTACATTAAAATAACATTTTGTTTGTTAATTTCGGTTAATGTTTGTTAATGCAGGACCTAGCATGATAGTGTTGTTATATTAACCACCCAATTTTAACAGTTAGATGAATGGCCCATTCAGTTGTCATGAGGAGGGAAAATTATGCTCATTGCCCGGTGGGTATTATTTTCATATGGAAGGTGGATGGAGGCACCCATTATCCACTCACTCATTGTAGGGATGCCTTATGGTCTTTACACTGAGTGACAAGACAAATGGTTTCCTGTACCCAGGAATCCAATTTCTTTGCTGGGTGTAACCATGTAACCAGGGTTTTTGGCCGGGTTAACTAGGGTACGCAATTCTCCAGCCTCACTACCCCACAGGATGCAAAAACAGGCCTATTTTTTGACTGTGTCAAAGGTTAAAAGTTTTATGCCCAATTTATAGAGCTTGAATTTACACACCTGAAAACGCAAACCCCACCCTCCTAGACCCAATAGTTACCGAACTATGGCCTGTCAAAGTTGATAATAGTTACCCGCCACAGCCCCGGTGAGAAAAAAAATAAGCCGCTCGCACCTGTTTTCTTCACAAATATCACCAGAATCAATTTTTGTGGTGTGTACAGATGTTATAAACCATTGTAATGTGCCTAGAAAAAAATAAGATTGTGACAGACCCCCCAAATAAATATGATAAATAGTAAAAATTATCCTCCCCTCCTCTCCTGTCCCCATACCTCCAATCCCCTCCTCCCCTTCCCTTCCCTTTCCCCCTCTCCTCTCCCCTTGCCTAACCTCCCCTCCCCCTTTCCCCTACCCCCTCCCCTCCCTGCCGAGGTGTCAAATCTAGCTAGTAAAAAAGGTCATGAACCCCCCAATAAAAATTTTATAAATAGTAAAAATTATCCTCCCCTCCTCTCCTCTCCCCATACCTCCAGTCCCCTCCCTCTCCTTCCCTTCCCTCCCCTCCTCTCTCCTCCCCTTCCCTCCCCTCCCCTCCTCTCTCCTCCCCCCTCCCCTTGCCTAACCTTCCCTCCCCCCTCCCCTCCCCTCCAAGCTGTCAAATCTAGCTAGTTTTTGTTTTTGTTTCGTTTCATTTCAGTTTTGAAGGCTTCAACATGCTTGCATGCATCACCATAAAATAAAATGTCTTTTTCAAGTGGGTTTCAAATATTGACAGCTAAAATAATTGTGGTGTGCATATCTGTATGCAAAGACACGAATAAATTACAGGTAATGATTCAAAAACACACGCCAAATATTCGAGGCCGGGGAGGTAAAGATACTGCGTGCTAGGGGGTGGGGGTGGGAGTGGGGGTGGGGGTGGGGGGAGGTGGTTTGGCCAGGAGGGGGTGAATGGGAATGGAGAGATGGGAGGAGACCACCACCAGACACAAAGGCAGGGCCCCAGTGGAGTACAGGGACATGGAGGGAGGGTAGGGGGGAAATACCCTCCCACCAGATGACTAGGGGGGATATGGGGGGATCCACATGTGAGGGGGGGATGCATGAGGAGGGTGTGGAAGGGGTGGTGGTGGTGGTAAGAATGGTGGGAGGTGGGTAGTAACAAGGTAATGGGGTTGAGGGATGTGGCGAGAGGGAGGTGGGGGGTACACTCCCCACTGCATGGGTATGGGCCTGGGACCCCCCTCTGGTGTGTCCAACACTTAGTTCTGATTGGTTCGAAGCCATCTACGTTACAGTTGGGGTGGAGCTGGTTGCCACCAGTTTTTTGTGGATGTTGCACGATCGGCATTGCTTGTCCTTTTAAGAAATTGCGCAAAAAGCTCGATCGACGAGCTTCGTACTTTAGGAGATAAGTGTCCCCCAGATTCCCCTATATAAGATCACTTAATCATGGCAAATGTTTTGGATAGCCTTGGAGGGCCCAATACCTGCCCAGGCCCCCAACCAAATGGGGAGATACGCATGGCCATGTGGAATGTGAGAGGTATGAATGAAGAGAGCAAGAGGGTGGATGTGGTGAATGTGTTCAAGAGTGTGAGATATGCCGTGATGGCATTCTGTGAAACAACATTGAAAGGATGTGAAGTGGAGGAGTGAGAGGGTGTGAAATGTGTAAGATCAGGCATGAATGGGCGAGGAAGATGCAAGGAAGGAGTTGCTTTGTTGATGAATGAGGTGTGGCAGAGTGGAATGAGAGATTACAAGTGTGTCAACTAGAGGTGTATGAATGTCAAGTTCATTATTTGAGAAGGTGAAAGTGGCAGTGATTGTAGCGTATGCACCATGTGAGGACGGGAGTGAGAAAGACAGATTTTGGGATGAGCTGGATGAAGTACAGTAATCCCTCCACTTTCCGATGTAAGAGAGCCAAAAGCATGCCCAGAAAGTGGTCCCATCCGGAAAGTGGGCCCCAACCTCCTGGACTTGTACTTATGGACCCTAACCTACCCTGACTCAGAAAAACACCTATACAACTTCCTATTTAAGACCCAAATCACACCAATAAGGAACATAAAAGACTGAAGTAAATGCAAAAGAGCCAGAGAATGAGGTTTTAGAGGTAGGTTTATACAATATTAAACATTCTGGATACTTACAACAAGTCCCTGGCGTCTGGAATGGTTTCAACCGCCAGTTTGCACTCCACACTTAATCCTTTGCACTCTAAATTTTAATTTCTTAACACTGCACAACACTGTAAATTCCTGTGTGGTCTAGTGGTGAGGTATTGCAGTTTATTCACTGTTTCACTCTCATCTTGGATGTCAGGACCAACTGCCTAGCCCCGGGCTTCTACTATCCTCATGGGGCAACGTAGGATTGGATAATGGATGGACTATTCACAAAAAACGAGCACATGTGGCTTCCATTACGATAAGCATCTGCTCTCGATCGGAGTTAGGCTGTGACTGTTGATGGGGTAACAGAGTTGCCAGATCGCAATGGCCACATTACCAAACTCCTCAATTTTCATTACCAAATTTAACTTTTCATTACCAAATTCGTAAAGCTAGCATTTATTCTTCACTAATTACAGTAATCCCCGTAATATCTGGACGCCCAATTTCCGGACATCCCCAATTACCGGACATTTTCGTCCCGGGATCCAATATTCCCAAAATGGGCCAAAAACCACAAAAATTTCGAAAAAAAATCAGACTTTTTCCCGCCCGTAATTTGAACTTGGCGCGCGCAGTGTGGGCCAGCTGTGTTTTGGTGCGTCATTCCGCCGACGTCCGCTAGAGCGCCTCTGCATACTCCCCACGTACCGCCCATCTCTCGTTGTGTGTGCACGCTAGTCGTCATGGCCTCCCACGTGCTCGCCTTTGTGGTGGTGCCTTACCTACTGCAGGCTCTCCTGCTGCTCTCATGCCTCTTCTTCATGTGTGTGATGATGGCCCCGATGCCTGAGAAGAGGAAGAGAGTGGTTTTGACTCTGGAGAAGAAGAGGAAGATATTGGACAAGGTGGATGTAGGATGGTCTTCCTCACGCATCCTTCGCGAATTCAACCTGGCCCGATCTACTTTGTTTGATATCGAGAGATCCCGAGACAAACTCATGTGGTACACGGCTGACTTCTCGTCGTAAAGCAAACGCAACGTGGAGAGGAAGGTGATGTTTACTCCCAAGTATGCAGAAGTCGACCGCTCCACGTTGATTTGGTATCAACAGCAATGTGCTGCTGGTGTGATGGTGCGTGGCACGGAGCTGAAGGCTGCTGCTGAGAAGTTCGCAAGACTTCACGATGCCCTAGACTTCAAGGCATCTGAAGGTTGGCTCTTCGCGTTCAATTTACGACATGGCCTTACCAACCGTAAGTCTCATGGCGAAGCTTTGGACCCTAACGAGGATGGAGTAGACGAGTTTAGGCACAAGGTGAAGGGCTTGATCGACAGGGAGGGCCTCACTCTCTGTCAAGTCTACAATGCTGACGAAACTGGTTTATTCTATCGCTCTTTGCCTACGAACACTCTAGCTGAGGAGACGGAGAAGCGTGTACCTGGCCGCAAGCTTTCCAAGCAAAGGATATCTGCTTTGTGATGTGCCGGTGCTAACGGCATGCACCGGCTTAAGCCCATTATTGTTGGCCGTGCAAAGCAGCCTCGGTGTCTTCGTGGGGTGATAGATGTCCTTCATGTTGTCTGGTACCATTCTTTGAAGGCATGGTTCACTGCCCAGATCTTCAAAGACTGGTTCCACTGCCATTTTATCAAGGAGGTCATCCATTACCAGACGGAGAAACTGGGAATCCCATGTGACCAGGTTAAGGCCCTCCTTCTCCTCGACAATGCACCTGCTCACCCGTGCAACAAGGACTTGGTGGCTGAGAATGGCCGCATTAGGTGCATGTTTCTGCCACCTAATACTACTGCTCTCATCCAACCAATGGACCAAGGACTGATCGTGGCAACGAAGAGGCTGTACCGACGGAAGTTCCTGGACAAGATGATGGTTGTTCTCGAGGACGAGGACGAGCTCAGGGAGGGACGGGACACGTGTGCATTGGAAAACCTTCGCCACTACAACATCAAGTCTACCAGTGCATAGAAGGAAATCTCTGTCAAGACTCTAGAAAATGGTTGGTCTCGTCTGCTGCTCGAAACGGATGTGGAGCATGATTTCCTAGGTTTTGACATGGATGACTTCCATGCACGTCTACGTGCACATGGGGACAATGTTGATGTGGACGAAGTGCGTGAGTGGTTGGATGACGACGAGGGCGATCCTGGGTAATAGACATTGTCTGATATTGAGATCGCATCTTCAGTTGCAGGTGTCAGTACCCAGCTTTAAGATTCCGACGAGGACGGCGACGATGATGCTGACTCCTCTCAGCGTGACACTACTCCAGCCATCCCCACGCTGAGTGCACTCCGGGAACACCTAGAGTTCATTTTGGACTACCTGGAGCACCTGGACTGCAACAGGGAGATGGGGCCCTTGGGACTTGTGGAGGAAGTGTGCGCTTTCAGGCAGCGCATCATTAATCGTCAAAATCGTCATTCCTTGCATCAATCAACCATTGACAGCTTTTTCAGGCCCGTGACCCCCGCTGTGCCCAGCCCTGGCTCCACTCCATTGTTTCCCCAAGACAGGCCCTCATGCTTCGAGCCACAGCCCAGCACATCAGGCATGGTGGAGTCACCACTCGACGTGAGTTTGCGCCTCTCTTCAGAGTCGTCTGCAGTGAGTACGCCATCACCACGACCCAGCGACGCACCCCTAGGTCACCTGTAAGAGCCACTCTCAGACTTTGACAGTGATTAAACGACAAGAACTTCTCCACTAGACCACACGGGAATTTACAGTGTTGTGCAGTGAAAGAAAACAGTGCATAGTGTTAAGGAATTAGAATTCTGAGTGAAAAGACAAAGATTTAATTGACTCTCCATGTAACGTAAATTAACTAGAGTGTGTTATGTTTAGAAAATGGTTTTACGAGTGGAAAGACTTTAAGTGCAGAGTGCAACACATATTTCTTTAACCCCTTAAACGCGGATCGTCTCGTTTGCGACGCTCGGCAAAAGGACATAACAGCGGATCGTCGCATTTGCAATTCTCGTAAATTTTGAATAACCACGGGCAAGCAGGCTCCAGCTGGTATTGTCTACCACCCTTTAGCTACAATTAACATACTTTACCTTTGTACTACTGACCTCAGTTGTTGCCAAGTATCGCGTTTTTCCCCCATCCTCCTTCCACCACGGCCCGGCCAGCCTGGCTGTGATACATGGCAGCGCTCTGAGCGCTCAGAACTGTAAATCTGCACTCTCCTCTCACAAGCAGTTTATGCTAATAGGAAACGCTTGTTTCCCCAGTTGTAACACTAGCTTTTTTTCTCACAGTTTGCCCCTGTTTAGCGTCAGTTTACCGCAGGCTTTCAAAGTGACATTATGGCTAGTTCTAGCTCTTCCAAGTCAGTGCAAGCGGCCGACAGGAACGAGAATAAAGTGGCAGGCGTAAGGCAGAATAAAAAGCGCGCCATGGTGATCTTTAGGGAAGTAATATGATTGAAAATAATGTAGTATACATGTTTTTAGCTGTGAAAATGGAAATGTTTGTTGAGTGATGGGAAGACCACGCCGCGGTGCATGTCGGCCGTACGCTCCGTTGATTTTAACCTTATTTTCAGTGCTTACTATACAAATACGGATTCCAAACCACCTTTACGTTGTAGTATAAAGTTTACTGTGACAGAATGAGGCTGTGGTAGAGGGGAAACTGGGTTGCTGGAGGTGTGAAAGTGAAGATTTTGTCACCCAACTTTGCAAGTCTCCACAAGTCCATGGGTAGTCCACGAAGGCTCAACACCTGTCTCTGGAGAAAGCTGAATGTAAGTACTATCTGCCATACCAAGTATAATGTTCTAGGTTTAATCTCTGATTTTTGGCTAATATTTTCCTACAGGTACTCAGACCGCGATACAACCCCGCCACTCGGGGGGGGTCGACTGTTTGTGGCCGCGTTTAAGGGGTTAAGGTACAAAGGAGCGCAAGTAAAACAAGAGTGCACAGTGTTAAGAGAATGGAATTCTGAGTGCAAATGACTAAGTTCAGTGCAAGACTTCATGAACAGTGTACTGCAAATGCTTCAGGAACTCCTTTTTACTGTTAAGAGTCTGAGAGGAGGCGGGTTATTCATCGAGATGGCCAGGGACTTGCTGTAAGTACCCAGAATGTTTCATACTGTACTGTATTTTCCATACTTAAGTCTAACACCTCATTTCACTCTTTTATGTCGCTTATTGGTGTGAATAGGGTCTTAGGTGCTATGCATGTGCAGTAGGGAGATGTTTTTCTGAGATAGGCTAGGTTAGGGTTGATAACTACCAGTCCAGGAGCCAGGGACTTGTTGTAAGTACCCAGAATGTTTAATATTGTATAAACTCACCTCTAAAACCTTATTTTATGGTTCCTTTGCATTTATTTCAGTCTTTTATGTCCCTTATTGGTGTGATTTGGGTCTTAAATAGGTGCATTGCATGTCCAGAGGGAGTTGTATAGGTGTTTTTCTGAGTTAGGGTCCATAAGTACAAGTCCAGGAGGCTGGGGCCCACTATCCGGACAGGACCACTTTCTGGACATGCCTTTGGCTCTATTACATCGGATATTGGGGGGATAACTGTATATATACAAGTGGAAATTCATTTAATCACTCTTCTTATAATGAAACAGCATGTTGATTATTTTCATGCTATATAGTCTAGCATATTATTCAGAGAGAGCAAACAATCCACCATCTCCATCCTGTGTATCCTCACACATGTGAAAAATCCGTTTGGTATTGCATTATTCTGATTCATTACCAAACGAATTTTTCATTACCAAATTGGCCCACATTAGGTAATGAAAAATACCAAATGGCAACCTGACAGGGGAGGGGGGAGGAAGGAAGGGGTGAAGGGTCCATGGTGTAACAGCTGTTCGGTGCCGTGCGGCAATTTCAAATTACTGGTGGGGGAAAAATTGGATTTTGGGGGGATTTTTTTCTTTTTTTGGCCATTTTTGGGTTCCGAAGGTCCAAGCTCACAATGTCCGGTAAGTTGTTTGTTGGGAAAGTGAGCGTCCGGAAAGTACAGGGATTATTGTAGTGGGAAAAATGCCCAGGAGCTGTAAAGTGATCATAATGGGAGGATATGAATGGATGAGTAGGCACTCCTGCTGAGGATAACATAATGGGTTGTAATGGAGTACCAGGAGAAAATGGTAATGGGAAGGGACTGAAGGATATGTGTCAGGAAAGGTGGTTGTGCATTTGTAACTCGTATTTCAAACACAAAGATATTAATAAATATGCATGGTATAGAGGGAATGGGGATCGTGAGCCTGATTGATTACAGGCATACCCCAGTTTAACAATGTAATTGTTTAGGTAAAACCTCATCGTTAGATGGGGTATCGTATATCGGGGTACTTTTAACATCTAATGTGGAGCGTTTACCAGCCTTGGGTTTCCCCCCAAACCAAGCCCAAAACCCACCCAAATGAGCAAAAAAACAAGTTTAAAGCCAATCTAAATGGCTTAACAGCTGTCAAGGAAGCTAACATATGCCTATCTATCTATCTATAACCTGATGCCCTAATTCTGCAAAGGGTGGCTGCAGAAAAAACGCGTCCAAGTCACTCTGTCATCCACCATTTGACTGCCCTTCCCCCAACTCACTCCCCCCTCCCTCATATACCTCTCAACTCCATTCCTCCACCTCATCCTCAGTCTTCGTCTCCCTTTCCCTCCCTCCACTTCACCTACATACACCCTCTTAGTCAGTCTTTTATTCTCCATTCTCTCCACATGTCCAAACCACCTCAGTGTATTTCTCCTAATTTTCTCAGCCACATCCACCATACAACGTTCCTTCACTGTCCGTCCATGTCACTCAACGTGCTCCTCTCAAGTAACTCATTTCCACTGCTCTCTGTCTTCACATGTTCCGCTCCAGGAAGTCCATGCCTTGCTTCCATACGTCAGGGTAGGGATCACAATATTATCATGCAGTGACTTCTTAACTTCAATACTCACCTCCCTATTTCTCATCACTGCTTTCAGTGAACCATCAGCCTTCCTTCCCTGCTGTACCCTTTCAAGCACTTCATCCCCCAAAGTTCCATCCTTACTCATCACACTACCCAAGTACTTGAATGCACTCACATTCTCCATATCCTCACTGTCTAACCTCACTGTGCATTCTGTGACCTCATTCCTCTCAAACACCAACTTTACTCTTGTTTACATTTACTTTCAGATTCCTCTTCCTACACACTGTCCCAAATTCATTCACCAAACCTTGCAACTCCCATTCATCTTCACTCAACAATACTGTGTCATCAGCAAACAGCAAACCCAGAATCTTCCAAATCTCACCCTCATTCATTTGAGCCACCCCCACATCCACTGCCCTACCTTGCACCTCCTTTACAACCCCATCCATGTATATATTAAACAGCCTTGGAGACATCACGCATCCCTGTTTCAGTCCCACATTTAGATAAAAAAACTCTCTCATCTCACCATCCACTCGCATCATAGCCCTAGCTCCTCCGTACATACTCTTCACAGCACTCAACAATTTCCCTTCCACTCCATATATTCTTAATACTTTCCACATACCTTGCCTATCTATTCTCTCCTAAGCTTTCTCCAAGTCCATGTAAGGCAGTATACACTTTCTTTCCCTTCTATAGATACTTCTCCTCTAAACATCTTAGAACAAATATCTGATGTACACACCCTTTTCCCTTCCAAAATCCCCCTTGTTCTTCTCCAGCTAGCTCCTCTGTTGTATGCCTAACCCTGTCATATATTTTTCCAGTTACACTAAGAAGGCAAATACCTCTATGGTTACCACAAAACTTCTCTCTCCCCTTTTCCATTGTATAAAGGAAAAATTATACCTGATTTTCAGTCCTCTGGAACCCTTCCCTCTTCCCAAGCCAATCTACACAACTCCATATCCACTCCACACCAGTCTCACCCCCATACTTCAGCATGTCATCACACACTCCATCAGTTCCTGATGCCTTTCCCATCTTCATCTTCTTTTTTTGCTTCTACTACTTCCACACTACTGATCTCTTCCTCCCTGCTGTCATCTCTTCTTCTCCCAACCATTCCCCAGCCACTTATACTCGCACTATTCTCATTCTCTCATTTAGTTTCGTTTCGTTTTTAAAGGCTCCAACATGCTTGCATGCATCGGCCTTGGTCACCTAATGGCAGCTCTTCATGCTGCACAATCCATTGCAGCCTCCCTATTCAGTCCCTTAACCCTGAGGTCACACTTAATGACCTCGTCCCATGTCTTTCTCGGTCTACCCCTCGTAACCCCACCCCCAGTATTAACACTTCTCACTTTCCTCATCCAATTATCATCCGCCATCCTCTCCACATGTCCAAATCATCTCAATCTACCTCTCCTCATCACAACACCAATACACTCCAGTCCCATCCTACCTCTCAACTCTTCCATCATGAACCCAGCCCCCCCAGACCTTGGACGCAGGGACGCACTACACATTCACCTAATCATTGTCATTTCTGTACGTCTGAGCTAGCGAATATCCTCCTCCTTCACTGCCCAGGTCTCACTACCATACTGCATTACTCTCCTAACACATGCTGCATACAAAGACCCCTTAGCACATAGGGAGAGTCCTCTCAGTGTCAGGAGAGGCAAGAGCTCCCTAAACTTCTTCCAACCACTTCTCACCCTAGCCACATAGCTAGCTCCAGCCCCACTTCCAGCACACATGTCTCCCAAATAACAAAACTCTTCCACACACTCAAGAGATTCACCAGCAAGTTCAATTGTTTCACATCTGACAATCTCCACCTGCTCTCCCGGACACGCCGTACACATAAATTCAGCATTATCTTGCAGTCTACCTCTGATACCACTACATCTCATATCCACCCATTTATCACAAACACTGCACAAGATGGAATTACTTCCCATGTCCTTGTGGCAAATTGCACGTGGCCACTCTCCCTCGTCTTTGACAGTACCTCCACCAACCCTAGATATCATCACTTTTGTTTTATCTGCATTTACCCTTAAGTCCTTGTACCCCATACCATCTCTCGACTTCCTAAACCATTCCTCCGCCTCCCTATCATTCTCTGCAATCAACATCAAATCATCAGCATACAACAACTCCCACGGGAGTCCTTTTCTAAAGTCACGTGAAAGGGCCTCAAGTACCATGATAAACAACATGGGACTCAAAACTGACCCCTGATGCACACCAACATTCACGGAAAACCCATCACTCAAATCTCCATTCACTCTTACCTGGGTGTGAGCACCCACATACATGGCCATAACCACCCTAACCAGCCACTCCTCCAAGCCAAGCTTTCTCATTGCCCACTTCACCACCTCTCTTGGGACTCTTATCAAAGGCCTTTTCCAAATCAACAAAAACAAAAGATCCCTTCTCCTACCAATATATTTTTCCTGAAGCTGTCGAACATTGAATATGGCATCAGTGGTCCCCGTACCTGGCATAAACCCAAACTGCATCTCATCAATATTCACTCTCTAATCATACCTTCTAAAACTCTCTCCATTACCTTCATTATCTGATCTAAAAGCTTTATACCTCTATAATTTCCTCTTTTATTATTTACAATAATACTCTTCAGCCAATCATCTGGGACAACACACTCATAAATAATCCTATTTATCAGGCCAGTGACTAACTTCACCCCTATATCTCCTGAGGCCTTCAACATTTCGGCAGTCAACCCAGACACACCTGCTGCCTTCCCCACCTTCATCCTGCCTATTGCCTCACTCACAGTAGCAGCATCAATCAGAGGCCAAGGGCCAGACACTGGATCTGCTGGCTCCAAACCTTCTCTGTCCCAGTCAAACTCCTCATTCAACAACCGGTTATAATGCTCATTCCATGCATCTTTAATATCCTCACTGTTCACCACTACCCTTCCTTCATCATTCTTCACACACTGCTCACCTATAATATCCCGATTATCCCTCTTCACCTGACCTGCCACCCTAAATATCATATTTTTCCTTTCCCCATGATTCAGGTTATCAAGTAAAAGTCTCTATGACTCAGACTTTGCCCTCTATACCTCTCTTCTAGCCCTACGCTTGGCAGCCAAATACAGTATTCCTCTTTGCTACCACCCTTCTTCCATTCCCGGAAAAGCCTTCTTTTCTCCTTAACTTCAGCTTCTACACCCTCATCCCACGACCAAGTTATTTTATGTCTTGGTGGTCCTCTTGTCCAACCGCATGTTACATCAGTAACTCTCAAGAGATTGTTCTTGAGGTCTCCGTACTGTTCATTAATGCCTCTGTCTACAGCTCCCTGTTCAGCCACCAATCTCCTCAACTTGCTATAGAAGGCATCCCTTACTACTTGGTTTTTCAGCTTCCATATTTTCCTGCTAGGTACATAAGTCCTCTCTTTCACCACTCGTTCTTTAAGCACCATATCACAAATCAGTAGTTTGTGGTGCTGCACACACTCCTCACCTCCTATAACTTTAACATCCCCCACTAACCTCCTATCGGCCCTCCTAACCAGAAAATAATCTATCTGACTGCTATTTCCCCCAGACTCATACGTAATTAATCTACTGTCTCTTTTCCTAAAATATGTCTTGCACACAATCATGTCCGTTGCCTCCCCAAACTTGAGTATCCTTTCCCCTTCTGCATTCCTTATACTATATGCACATTCCCCATACACTCCTTCATAACCTTGTGCAGCTTCATCTACATGACCATTTAAGTCCCCTTCCAAAACCACTATCTCACCATCCTGCACACCACCCACTACACGTATTAAATCATCCCAAAATCTATCTTTCTCTGCTTCATCGAAGCCTGCCTGTGGAGCATATGCTGATATAATCGCAGCTATCCTTCTACCGAACAGAATTTTCACTACCAGTATCCTATCGCTTACTCTAATAACATTCATAACATATTCCACCCATTTCTCCTCAACCATCACACCAACACCTCCATGTCCGTCTGTCCCCGCTTGCCAAAACAACTTATAGCAAAAGTCCTTCCCAATAATCTTTCTGGCTGATCCACCCCTGTACCGGACTTCCTGCAAACACGCCACATCCACCCACCTCCTACTGAATGCCTCAACGACTTCCCCCGTTCTTCCCCTCAAACTTCCCACATTCCATGAACCCACCTTCATCCCCCTGGGTGATTTACTGTCCTCAGGCTTGCTTTGAAACTTTTTCTTGTGTTTTGTCATATTCAGTATTAATAAAGGGTGGATAGGGAAGGGTGATGCCCTGGAAAGAGGAAATTATAGAGGTATAAAGCTTTTAGATCAGATAATGAAGGTAATGGAGAGAGTTTTAGAAGGTATGATTAGAGAAAGAGTGAATATTGATGAGATGCAGTTTGGGTTTATGCCAGGTAGGGGGACCACTGATGCCATATTCATTGTTCGACAGCTTCAGGAAAAATATATTGGTAGGAGAAGGGATCTTTATTTTGTTTTTCTTGATTTGGAAAAGGCCTTTGACAGTCCCTAGAGAGGTGGTGAAGTGGGCAATGAGAAAGCTTGGCTTGGAGGAGTGGCTGGTTAGGGTGGTTATGGCAATGTATGTGGGTGCTCACACCCAGGTGAGAGTGAATGGAGATTTGGGTGATGAGTTTTCCGTGAATGTTGGTGTGCATCAGGGGTCAGTCTTGAGTCCCATGTTGTTTATCATGGTACTTGAAGCCCTTTCACGTGACTTTAGAAATGGACTCCCGTGGGAGTTGTTGTATGCTGATGATTTGGTGTTGATTGCAGAGAATGAAAGGGAGGCGGAGGAAAGGTTTAGGAAGTGGAGAGATGGTATGGGGCAAAAGGGTTTAAGGGTAAATGAAGATAAAACAAAAGTGATGATATCTAGGGTTGGTGGCGGCACTGTCAAAGACGAGGGAGAGTGGCCATGGGCAGTTTGCCACAAGGGCATGGGAAGTAATTCCATCTTGTGCGGTGTGTGTGATAAATGGGTGCATAAGAGATGTAGTGGTATCAGAGGTAGACTGCGAGATAATGCTGATTTTATGTGTACGGCGTGCCGGGGTGAGCAGGTGGAGATCGTCAGACGTGAAAGGATTGAACTTGTTGGTGAATCTCTTGAGTGTGTGGAAGAGTTTTTTTATTTGGGAGACATGTTGTGTGCTGGAGGTGGGGCTAGAGCTGGCTCTGTGGCTAGGGTGAGAAGTGGTTGGAAGAAGTTTAGGGAGCTCTTGCCTCTCCTGACATTGAGAGGGCTCTCCCTACGTGCTAAGGGGTCTTCGTATGCAGCATGTGTTAGGAGTGTAATGCTGTATGGCAGTGAGACCTGGGCAGTGAAGGAGGAAGACATTCGCCGGCTCAGACGTACAGAAATGACAATGATTAGGTTGATGTGCAGTGCGTCCCTGCGTCCAAGGCCTGGAGGGGCTGGGTTTACAATGGAAGAGTTGAGAGGTAGGATGGGACTGGAGTGTATTGATGTTGTGATGAGGAGAGGTAGATTGAGGTGGTTTGGACATGTGGAGAGGATGGGGGATGATATTTGGGTGAGGAAGGTGAGAAGTGTTAATATTGGGGGTGGGGTTATGAGGGGTAGACCGAGAAAGACATGGGACGAGGTCATTAAGTGTGACCTTTGGGTTAAGGGACTGAACAGGGAGGCTGCAATGGATCGTGCAGCATGGAGAGCCGCCATTAGTGACCAAGGCCAACACATGCAAGCATGTTGGAGCCTTTAAAAACTAAACGAGACGATAGACATACCACAGGCCCCACTCACTGCACAGTCCCAGGTCCAGGCAATGGATCTGGGACCCCTAGCCCACCAGCTTACCAGTGGCTGTGGTAGTGACCTCGGGGCACCCTGCCAGGACAACCGCGCCTTGGCACTGCAACTATCCCGCCATTATACACCCACTGATAGGGCAGCCTCCTGGGGCACTACTCCCAGGTTCGGGCCCCTCTCTATTGAGCGGAAGCGGCAGCCAGGGAACCGCAATGCCCTGTACCCTCTAGCACAAGCCCGAGCCCCATCTCGCCCTGGACCCAAGATCTATGCCGGCGGAACCCCCATCACCCCTCCCCCCAGAAGTCTGCCACTAGGTAACAGGGGCAAAGTTTGCTGGCCACATGCCCTTGTTGGCGCCAACCCCTGTAACGTAGTGGGATACGTTGTGTGAAATGTAAAGTGCATGTGGTGTAGTGCATAGGATATTTAGAGGAAATGTTTGGGAGAGTATGCTGGTCAACTCTCCATGTTACTGTCACTGAAAAGGTCAGCAAAGGGGGATGATTAGATAGCTAGTGAAGCAGGAGCTCCAGCTCTCCCTATCACCAGCATTCCCATTCCCCTTGGGAGTACCACCCTGTTCGGCCCTTGCTACAGCCTCCTCCTACAACAAATCCTCAAAGTGCTCCTTCCATCTCCTCAGTTTCTCTCTCTTCTCCACCAACAATCTATTATTCCCATCTTTCACTCCCCTATTATTTCCCCTTTCACTCTGTCGTACTTTCTTTACCTCTTCCAAAACAATTTCTTACTCTCCCTCCACTTTACACTCAGGTTCCTCCCAGACTCTTCATCCACTTTCTTCTTACTCTCCACCAATCTCTTCACCTCCCCTCTCCTGCTCACATATACCTCTCTCTTTTCTCTCTTTCATGGCTCCCCTACCTCTACTCGCTAGCCATTCACTATATGCCTTTTTCTTTTGTTCCACAGCTCGTTTCACCTCATCATTCCACCATGCTGTCCCTTGCACACCCCTGCATCTCCTGCTCACTCCACAAACCACCTCACATGCTGCACCTATGTCTTCCGTGAATATCTTACTTACATCTTCCACCCCTTCCATCTGCTCTGACTCATACCTTCCCAATCTTTCCTCCACTATGCTCTTATACTCTGCCTAACACCTGTAAATAACACACTAAAACCAGCAAATAAAATCTGAAAATTGTCAAATATGTCTTGAAAAAGTCAAGCTTAGTGAACTGTACCCCAAAATGACAATGTTCACCCATCTATGGCTAAAACACATTAATCTAAGTCTAAAAACAGTTTATAAATCAACCTAAATACACAATTTTAGTGTAAAATATCATCAAAATCGGTAAAAATTATCAAAACCCAGTGTTAAACCAGGGTTTGGCCATCAGTAGGTGGGTTTTGGTGGTATTTTACCCCCATCGTTAAGCCGGTGTATCGCATCTAGTGGTATCGTATATTGAGGTATTACAGTACATGCTCATAGAGGGGTCGGTGCTGGGAATGGTTGCTGATATCTGGGTCGTGAGAGGACGATTTGGAGGTCTGCAGATCATATGATTGTGGTATGCAAGACCAGGCTGAGAGGAGTGAGGTGGATCAGGAGAAAGAGGAGCAGTCAGAGAGAAAGACTGAAAGTTGAGAAGCTGGGGATCAAAGAAATGGCAGATGAGTACAGGACCATAGTAGGGGAGGAGTTAAAATCAGTGAATTGGATTGAAATGGATCAGGACAGCCTTTGGAATGCATATAGGGATTGCTTAGTTAGAAATGCTAAAGCGGTGTGTGGTATGGCAAGAGTAACAGCAAAAAAGAGGAGTACGGCATGGTGGGATGAAGAGGTTAACCCCTTAACCTCGGGTATTGATTTGGTCTGACTGTCCTCTCCCGCGGGGGTTTCAGCCAAATGTAAACAAACCTTTAAACCTTAATAACTCTGCACAGAATAAAGCTAGAGAAAAAAATAAGGTACCATTAGAAAGTACTAACCTTCAGCTTTCCATTGATGTAGGTTTCATGACTTTGTTGACTTTCACAGGACGGGCAGTGCCGTTAGAAGTGAGGGGTGTAAAATCACTATTTTACGCCCCACACACCAGTACCAAATGCCAACCACTCTCTGATAATAGTAATATAAACATATATGAACACTGCACATACGATAAACACCCACTCTGTGTTCACTGAGGTAGGTAAAAGGCACTTCACTGCGGCGTCACCCGCTCACTGACGTTTCGGGTGATCTTTTCATTATTTCTAACTTCTAATATTATTTTACATATAATCTGGGCAATATACATTATATTTACATTGCACTTATTACTATATTGTGTCACTGTCGCATCACAGAATTACACAAGTGCCGCAGATTCTCTTATTACAATATCACTTATTATACTGGCCAATATTTACATTTTTTTCTAGGCAAAATATCCCTTATTACTACATTATCCATTATACAATTATTGGTAAAGCATGTCACTGTCACATCACTGTATATCACTGTCACTTTCAGTAACTCTGCACAGAATAAATCTAGAGCGAAAAATAAGGTACCATTAGAAAGTACTAACCTTCGGCTTTGCAATGATGTAGGTTTCATGATTTCGTTGACTATCACTGGATGGGCAGTGCCATTAGAAGTGAGCGATCTAAAATCACTATTTTTCACTCACACACCATTACCTTCACTCATACACCATTACCAAATGCCAGCCTCATTCTGATAATAATACTATAAACATATATGGACACTGCACATACGATAAACACCCACTCTGTGTTCACTGAGGCAGGTAAAAGGCACTGTCATTGCCCGCACTTCACTGCCACATCAGCGGTGTTGTAATCACTATTTTTCACTCACACACCATTACCAAATGCCAACCTCATTCTGATAATAATACTATAAACATATATGAACACTGCACATACTATAAACACCCACTTTGTGTTCACTGAGGCAGGTAAAAGGCACTGTCATTACCCGCACTTCACTGCCACATCAGCGGTGTTGTAATCACTATTTTTCACTCACACACCATTACCAAATGCCAACCTCATTCTGATAATAATACTATAAACATATATGAACACTGCACATACGATAAACACCCACTCTGTGTTCACTGAGGCAGGTAAAAGGCACTGTAATTGCCCGCACTTCACTGCCATATCAGCGGTGTTGTAATCACTATTTTTCGCTCACACACCATTACCAAATGCCAACCTCATTCTGATAATAATACTATAAACATATATGAACACTGCACATACGATAAACACCCACTCTGTGTTCACTGAGGCAGGTAAAAGGCACTGTAATTGCCCGCACTTCACTGCCATATCAGCGGTGTTGTAATCACTATTTTTCGCTCACACACCATTACCAAATGCCAACCTCATTCTGATAATAATACTATAAACATATATGAACACTGCACATACGATAAACCCCCACTCTGTGTTCACTGAGGCAGGTAAAAAGCACTGTAATTGCCTGCACTTCACTTCCACATCAGCAGTGTTGTCACTCACACAGCTGGACAGATACTGATGCGTGTTTGGTCCGGGGTTGGGTGGGGGGCCCAGGGGGTGGGAGGTGGGGCCCCAGGGGGGGGAGGAGGGAGGTGGGGGTTGGCTGGAGTGAAAGAACTTAATAGCTACTCTCCCTTGAAACAACTGGCGCACGGAAAAAACGCGGGGTATTCAAAATATTCACAAACATTCGAGAATGACACCCGCGGTTTGGTCCAGTTTTTGCAATGTCATTCTGGAATGACACCCGCGGTTAAAGGGTTAAGAGAGCAGTGGAGGAAAAGAGGAAGAAGTGGCTAGAGTGGTTACAGGACAGGGTGTTAATTGAAATTAGAACTGAAAATATTGAGAAGAAGTAGCACATAAAGAGACTACTGAAGAGGAAAAAGGAGGAGATGAACTAGGAAGAAAAATTAATGCAAATCTCTCTGAAAATAGGAAGTTATTTTGGAAAGAGGTGCAGAAATGTGGAAGTGAAAGCAGATAGAAATGTGAAGGTGTGAAGGATGTAGGTGGTAGATTATTAACCCATGGGGATGAAGTAAGGATCAGATGGAAAGAATATTTTGAAACCTGATGAATGGGACTAGAGAAAGCAGAGCAGCTGTAAACATGATTGGTTTTTGGGGTGTTCAGAGAAGGAATGCAGGGCCAGGAAACGTGACACTCACATGGGTGACGAGTGCTGTGAAGCTTCTGAAAAATGGGAAAGCAGCTGGAGTTGATCAGGTGTATGCAGAGGTGATTAAGTGTAGTGGAGAGAGCGGAATGAAGTGCTTTTTGGAGATATATAAGAAGACATGGATGAGTGAAACTGTGCTAGTGGAGCGGAAAAAGGCTGTGATTGTACCCCTGTACAAAAATTAAGGTGAGCGAAGTGAGTGCAAGATTTATCGTGGTATAAGTTTATTGAGTGTGCTAGGGAAGGCATATGAAAGAATTATTATAGAGAAAGTAAAAGAGATATCAGAAGTCCTAGTGAGTGATGAACAGGGTGACTTTAGGAGTGGCAGAGGATGTGTGGATCAAATATTTGCAGTGAGATAGATAGTGGAGAAGGCTTGTGAGGCAGACCATAAGGTGTTTATGGCATTCATGAATCTAGAAAAAGCCTACGGCATAGTAGACAGAAAAGGATTGTTGAAGGTTTTGCACATGTACGGTGTGGATGGTAAGCTGCTAGGTGCTGTCAAGAGTTTTTATGATGTAGTGAAGCATGTGTAAGGGTAAATGGGCATCTAAGTGAAAGGTTCACAGTTGCTGTGGGCATGTGACAAGGTTGTGTGATGTCCCCATGGTTGTTCAGTATACATATGGATGGAGTGATGAGAGAAGTAAAAACACAGGTAATGGAGAAGGGGATGGCGGTGGTAATGAATGGTGATAAATGGAATGTCTTGAATTTGTTGTATGCTGATGATACAGTACTGCTTGCAAATACCCAGACAAGAACTTGGTAGACTAGTGCAGAGTTTTGCTGATGTCTTTGAGCGTCGTTTCTTGAGTGTAAATGTGGAAAAGAGTGAAGTGATGGTTATTGAGAGAAGGTGACTCCCAGTGTGATGTACAGTGAGTGGAGAGAGACTGGAATTGGTGAGAGAGTTCTAATACTTTGGTACATTGATAGAAAAGAGAGGAAAATGTGTAAAAGAAATGTGTAAAAGAAGTAGAGTGACTCAAGGAAGGAAAGTACCCGGTGTAATGAAGGCCTTGATAAGAAACACAGGCTCAGTAGTTGCAGCTGGACGAGGCTTGCATGAAGGAGTGTTAGTGCCAACTTTAACATATGGATGTGAGATGATGGTGTGGCATGAAAATGAAAAGTCAAGAGTGATAGCAGTGGAGATGGGACTGCTGAGGAATGTATGTGGAGTACGGATAGTGGATAGGATGCGAAATAAAGTAATTTGTGAAAGATGTGGAGTGAGGAAGTCTGTGGACACCAGAATCAGAGAGAGTGTACTGAGATGGTATGGTTATGTTGAGAGAATGGATAACAATAGAGTGGTGAAAAAGGTATACCTGAGCAAATTTGAAGGAGGGAGGAGGTGAGTTAGACCAAGGAGAAGGTGGAAGGATATGGTGGATGAGTGTGTGAGGAAGAGAGGTTGAACAGGCAGGATGAATGTTGTGAGAAGTGCATGATCAGGGATTTGGTACCCCTATTTAACGTGACAGCATCTGGATTGTCTCTATTGGATACATTTATGTGACGCTACAGAATGTGGTGAATGTTTCTGGCGTATCAGACAGAGATGGGATTCCAGGGGCTTGAATGGTGGGCAAATGGAAGCGTGGCCCATTGGATTGGGCAAATTTTGGCTGTCTGGACGTTGCTACTCCTCACCCTGCCCTAGGGTGGGAAAGGAGGTCCAGATGATGATGATGATGATGAAAGGTGCACATCATGACCACTAGCTATCAGTCATGGCTGCTGTGTTTACCAACCACCTGCGTCACCTCTGTGCTATCCTTTCTTGCATTCACATATGGGTTGCATACCTAAGCCACAGTAATATTTAGTTTCAGAGACCTCCTTACCTCTGTCCAAATTGGCTGCTTCCTTTCCTGATGCAGATGGTGAGTGTGGTAGGAGTCAGTGAGTGACAATAGACACCAGCAGCTGTCCTCTAGCCCTGGAGAGGGTGACTAATAACACCAATAAGTGAGATTGTGATGATTTCTGTGGCAACATTGTAATGTTTTATGCGGTTATTGAGCTTAGATAGGTTGGTTTTGGACTTGGGATATGACCTCATGATGTATCTCTATTGAACCTATTATACGTACAGTATGTGGAACTTCATCCTAACAAGTGACATATCTTTACGTGTAAAGTACAGGGAGTCCCCAACTTACAAAAACAGTTGGTTCTTAAAGGTCTTTCGTAAGTCAATTTTTTTGTAAGTCTCTCTCTCTCTCTCTCTCTCTCTCTCTCTCTCTCCTTTCCAACCCAACCCTAATCCCATAATTACTAAGGACACAAAGTTCTTGCCCTCTACCCTATCTGCTTTATACTCCATACCTACTACTGTGCTATCCCCCCCATCTCTCTCTCTCTCTCCCTCTCTCTTTCTCTCTCCCTCTGTCTCTCTACCAACCCAGTTTAATGCCCATTATTGTCTCCACTCCTCCATTTATCCCCTACCCTTCCCAGAACTGCAGTCATATATCACCTCACCTCCTTGTCAGTGTCTTCACCTGATCCCATCCTTCCTTGCTGGGACTGACCCGTCACACACACACACACACACACACAGATGCAGATGTCGGACATCGGCGCTCCGTACCAAAACAGTGGCAATTACCTAAATTAGTATCTTTGAATGAGTCAAGCTCTGTACCAGGTTAGACTAAATGATTTTTCATTATTAACCCGCCCCGTCCCGACGACGTATGGGTACGTCACCACGATTTGCATTTGCCAGTCCCGGCGACGTACCAGTACGTCGTGCAATTGCAAGGTACCTAATTTGCACAATTTTCAATTTTCGCACGTGATTTTTCGTATGTATACACGGGACACCTTCCTCTATTCCTGCACAAGATACCAAGCAGGGACAATGCCTTACACTGCATAACCTCCCCCCTCCCCCCCTCATGCCATTGTCTTGGCAAAGGACCTGTTACCAGTGACCTGGCTAGTAAAGTTATTCAGGGCCAGAGTGATTCCCCAATCGATGACAATGTGGAGGACAATGTTTACATAGCATTAGAAGAAGAAACAGCCAGAAATAATGATCAGGTAGTGTGGCAAAAATAGGTCAGGTATGGTGATTAGTTAGTGAGTGAAACAATGCTTATAATGCCATTATTACTGCATGAAAACCAATATACTGTCATACTACATATACATTCGTACCAAGTAAATAAATAAATACCGTTTATGAGTGGATAAAATAGTTACCCTCCCATAGAACTCGTTTTCTTTAGTGCCAGCATGTCAGAAAACCCACTCAGGTAAGGAGGAACTCCTACCTGGATTGGGCACTTTAAACCTCAGGTGAGCGATTTCTCTATGAATTTTCGATGTTTCTCACCAAAAGCGAAGGTTTTAGCCAAAAAAAAAAAAATCGAAAATACCTCGGGACTGGGGGATGTCGGAGGTGCGGAAAACCTCGGGACGTGACGGGTTAAAAGGTAAAGAAATAATAAGTTTAAATAAGACTGCTTCAAACAACAAAGAACCACGATGCGTTGAGTCAGCTGGGTTTGTTTATACTACAGCAACACGCGGAAAGTGTAAGTACATACTCTTCATTTAGTATTACAAAATGGATACATACTTCAGTAAAACAAATTTGGAAAAGAAAAGGGATAAAAGTAAAAAGCAAAATGATGATTTCTACCAAGAACTGGTTGAAGTGGAGACTCACAATAGACTGGTTGAACGTGTACACAAACTAGAAATGGCTTTCAAAAATGAAATGGATGAAATAAAGAAGCAAATGCACTTGCAAAAGGAAGAGATAGAAAAACTAGGAAGGGAGGCCAATAAGAAAGACACAACCATCAGTGAACTAACAGTGGAATTGAGTACGCTTAGGAAGAAAGTGAGTGAAATGGCAAGTACAGTAGTCAATCACGAGAGTGTTATGGAAGAGTTCAAAAATGACACAGAGACAATTAGACAAGCAAGCAGTCTTATGGACCAGAGCAGTGATATTGAGGAGAAGATAACACAGGTGAATGAAGCTGTGCAAAGCTACAAAAATGATGTAGAAACCACGTATGCTGAAATGGTGAAAGTAAAGAAAGACTTAGAAACAAGGGTGGAGGAAAATAGCATTAAAAAGGAAGTGAAAAGAATAATCCAAAACAATCCAAAGTTAGTCAGAGATTCAGTAGAAATAAATAAATCAATAGTAATCACTGGTATAGAAGAGGAAGAAATTAAAAACAAGATCACTAGAGACAAAAAGGAGATGGCAAATGTAATGAGCTTACTGAAAGAAGTATCAGAGGAAATCTGTAGTAAAGACATAGAGGAACACAAAAGGCTAGGGAAATACGAGAAAAGCAAGACAAGACCTCTAAAACTGACTTTCCAGAGTGTAAACACTGTGGAAGAGATACTAAAAAATGCAAAGAATCTTATGGAAAAAGAGGAGTTCAAAAATGTATTGATAAAAAGATGCCTAACACAAGAGGAACTGGAATTACTGAAAGAGAAAAGGGAGGAAGCAAAAACAAAAAATGAGGGAAGATCAGAAGAGGACAAGAAGAAATTTTTTTACAAAGTAATAGGATTGCAGGTACGAAAGTGGTACACAAACAGGATGGAAGAAAAAGGAGGAAGTTAGTAGAACCATGTCATGGCAAGTATATAAACAAGATGATAAAGTTGATGTACTCAATGTGGATGGAATGGTATCTAAATTACTAGAGATGAATGATTATGTCAGAGAAAATGAACCACAAATAATATGCCTAACTGAGACAAAATTAACACCAAGGATATCCAATGACATACTATACTTAGAGGAATACAATATATGGACAAGAGACAGAAATTTAAAAAAAGGAGGAGGAATTATAATATTAACTAAGAAAAATCTAAAAGTCAAGGAAATAAACCTAGATATACCATCACAAGTAGAACTGATTGCAGTAGAGATCGACACATCTGAAGGTAAAGTAATTGTAGCCAATTTGTATATGCCACCCAGATCAAACACATGGGAAAGAGACGAATATGAGGACCTGGCAGAGAGTACAATTCAGAGTATAAGATCCTTGCTACATAAAATGGAAGAGAAATCGGAAAGAATTATACTAACTGGGGACTTCAATACAAATATAAATTGGAATACTCTAGATATAAATAGCCAAGAAAGCTGTTGGGACCAAAAGCTCCTGGATCTCGTACAAGAGTTTTTCTTAACGCAACATGTGAGGGAAACCACTAGAAAAAGAGGACTGGATGTACCTTCAGTGCTAGATCTAATATTTACTAGGCAAGAAAATGACATTGACAGTTTAATATATCACCCTCCACTCGGCAAAAGCGATCATGCAGTACTAAATTATAACTTCAGGATAGCATATGACATAGTAAACAGCAGTGACAGTTACAAAAAGAGCCTAAACTATAAAAAGGGAAATTATCAAGACCTAAAGAAGTATTTCTTAGAAGTTGATTGGGAAAATGAGCTTAGAGGACAAGATTTAAATGCTGTATATAAAAAATTCTGTGAATTTTATGAAATAGGAGTCCAGAAGTACATCCCACAGCACAAAGAAGCAGATAAGAAAATACAGAAATGGTTCAATACAGAATGTAAAAAATCAAAAGAAAGAATAGATACAGAAGACACAATAGTGAAAGGGCGTACAATAATTACAAACAGGCAAGAAACGACTATACAAGAATAAGGAGGGAAGCCCCAAAACAGTTTGAGGAGGATATAATAAATAAAAGTAGTGATCAACCAAAGCTGTTTTACAGTTATATCAGAAGCAAAACCAAAGTAAAAGATATAATACAATCCATTACGGACGAGGGAATCACTTTTACACAAGAGAAAGATGTTTGTGAAGCACTAAATAAGAATTTCCAATTAGTTTTTACAGAAGAAAAAAATTTTGAGAGGGACTATGTGGAACACGTATGTCCACACATACTACCAGATATACAAATAGCAGAAAAAGTAATACAGGAGGAGTTAAGTAGATTAGACAGAGGAAAAGCAAGTGGTCCTGATGAAATTTCATGTTGGGTGTTACAAGAATGTGCAAAGGAGTTAAGTAAACAATTATTTTTAATTTTCAAGAAATCCTTGAGTCAAGGGAAACTACCTGATATTTGGAAAAAAGCAAATATAGTCCCCTTATTCAAGAAAGGAAATAGACAAAATCCTCTCAACTACTGACCAGTATCACTGACCAGTGTTGTAAGAAAGGTATTAGAAAAACTTATAAGAAAAGCTTGGGTAAATCATCTAGAAGAACACAGTATGATAACAGAAAGACAGTTTGGTTTCAGAAAAGGAAAATCATGTGTTACTAATCTGTTGAGCTACTATGACAGAGTAACAAACACAATACAGGAAAGGGAAGGATGGGTGGACAGTATCTATTTAGATTTCAAGAAAGCGTTTGACACAGTACCACACCAAAGACTTTTATGGAAGCTGTACCATCAAGGAGGAATTCGAGGCAAACTGTTTTGTTGGATGCAAGACTTTCTCATAAAAAGAGAAATGAGGACAGTACTAAGAGGAAACTACTCATCATGGAAAGAAGTGACTAGTGGAGTACCACAGGGTTCGGTGCTGGCACCAATCATGTTTTTAGTGTACATAAATGATATAAACTGTAACACTGGAAATGAGAGCTATCTGAATATGTTTGCAGATGATGCAAAAATACAAAGGAGAATTACTAGCACAGACTCTTGTAGGGAGCTACAAGAAGAATTAAATAAACTTCATGAATGGAGTAGTACATGGCAAATGGAATTCAATGTGGACAAGTGTCATGTAATCAAGTTTGGTAAAAGTGGAAAAAGACCTGATTGGGATTATAAGTTAGGAAATAAAACCCTATACACATCAGAAAGAGAGAAAGACCTAGGTGTGATTATCAATAACAGACTATCTCCGGCTGACCACATCAGCGAGAAGGTACGGAACATGTATACACTGCTTGCAAATATGAGAATAGCATTCACATACATAAATGAAGACATGCTAAGAAGGATAATAACATCATTCATTAGACCAACCCTGGAATATGCATCAATAGTCTGGAGTCCTCATCTCAAAAAGCATATAGACAAGATTGAAAAAGTTCAAAGGGCCGCTACAAGATGGATACCAAGCTTAAGGGACCTAAGCTATGAAGAAAGACTAAATAAACTGCATCTACCAACACTACAGGAGAGAAGGAAAAGAGGCGATATGATAATGCTATATAAGTGCATATCAGGAAAGGAGAAAATAGACATAAATGATTACTTAACATATGGAGAAGCATCAGCAAGAGGACACTGCAAAAAACTGCATAAGAAGAGAGGTGATAAAGACGTAAGGAAATTCAGTTTCCCAAACAGAGCAATTGATCAATGGAATGGACTACCGAATGAAATAGTGTGTGCCAAAACAATTCACAAATTTAAGGATATGTACGATAAATATGGTTTAAGACACGGGACAGTACGAGCTTGACTCATTCCTGTAAAGATACAATTAGGTAAGAACACACACACACACACACACACACACACACACACACACACACACACACACACACACACACACACACACACACACACACACACACACTTTTTTTCATATCTGCGGATTTTTCATGAGTTGATCCTTCGTAAGTAAGGGTCTGACTGTAGGGGTTTAGGTTCTGGGGATTAAAAATTTTCATTCAGAAATATTCATACAGTACACTCTCAGTTATCCATTGTAAATCAGCCAGTCCCTATTCTGAATAAAGTGAAATGCCAGATATTGCATAGTGGCCCCCCCCCCCTATTGGCTAAATACTGTATTCAGCAACGAGCGGGATATTGTATTAATATACATCCCGACTCTCCATCTAATAAACATTCCTTTGAGTAAAAGTTGAAAGCCAAGCATAAAATACAATACAGTATTGATACTGAACAGTAATACTGTACAGTACAATCCCAGTTAACTGGGAAGCATGGGGAATTTACCTTCCTGGTTACTTACTTTCCCTGGACATTTGATATATACTGTACTTTTATAATTATGTAGGGTATATCATTGCATTGTGGTAGGTGGGGGCACTCACCATCCACTCGATGTAATGCTGCTCTGGATGTCTGCCCTTACCTCTCTTTTTTTCTTCCTCTTCTTTCTTCCTTCTTTCAATCCTTCTGCCTGCGGGTGACTTTACATTCCCTCTTCTGTCTTTCTTTCCTACATTCTTTCCTCTTCCATCTGCCTGTGAGTGACTCGACATTGATTGACAAGCCAAATTGTTTCCTGTACACCAGGAAACCATTTACAGTGCTGGATGGTAACCATATAACTAAATATTGGTGCCTGGTGGTTTAGTGGGTAATGAAGGCTCTCCAGTTGGATTGAGCTTGTGTAGGTTTATATCCAAGGGGTGATTGGGGTTTATTGCACACATAATGCCACTCAGGTGAGTGAGTCTGGTCACTCTCATCTTAAATGTCAGCCCCAACTTGCCTAAATCCAAGGTTCCTCTGCACCTTATGGGGCGACATAGGATTGGATGATGGATGGATTGATGCAATGTATAAATGAAGAAAAAATTATGATGATATAAAGAAATGAAATAACTGAACAAAAAATTAATTGCTTATCATGTAAAAATATTAGGTTCTGCGTGTAAATAATGCAGTAAAATACACGTATGTATTACATAAAAAGCTAAAAAATCTTTGTTGATATGTGTGTAAATGGTCAAACAGCAGACAAGAAAAAAATTGTAGGCTCCAGGTACTGTTCATTCACGAAAGTTTCCCATTGATATTGATGGAAAATGGGTAAATTATTCAAAGAAACTAACATTCTTTGGCTAATAACCATACATAAGTAACTAATAAAAGATACAATATACAATCCATTGCATAAAACAGGTCGAGGGTAATAGCTTGTAAGCCAGTGATGTGGTGATTGACTTGCTTGATATGGATGGGAGGTGACAGTCAGACAAGGAACCAATGGGGCAGAGGGAGGTAGAGTAAGTGTGGGGGGGGGGGCTGGGAGATGGAGGGGGGGGGCTCAATAGGGAGGGAATGTGCCTGTTACACCCCTCCACAATGGTATAGATGGGGTATGGGGGAGATCTGAGTGGAAGGGGACAGTGAGAGGAGGATCCAGTGGGGCAGAGGGAGGTGGAGAGATGGCCAAGGGGGTGACCCTCCCACCATATCTAGGGGGACCAGTCATGCCAGACACCACCAGATATTGTTGTTCCCGATTGTTAGCTTCCATTACGTCATTGAAGATGCTTAGCTTCCATTTACGTCATTGAAGATGCTTGGCAACCTCTCCTGAGTTTTTTGGGCTTTTACTAAATCGATGTGGATCAGACTGAAAGTACCTTGTTTAAAACACATTGATCGATGATGAACAGTCTTTAGAGGTTAACCACACCTCATAGATGTAACACACATGATTCCAGTAGCAGCAGTGCATAATGCACGCTAAGTTCATTTTGTTAAATATTGCTATTTTATTCATAAAACATGGCAAAATAAACTAAGAAATAAGTTTTTAGCATTTATTGGTGAACTTATGATTTGGAGAGAAATGTTGTACAGTAGACTTATCACGACTCCCTTGCTCACAATTGTGTAAACGGTCATGGCCCATTAATTCATTCCATACCTGACTGCCATCACTCCACCCCTCACTCGCCACTCAGCTGTTTTGCAGATAATACAGTAAATACGTATGAATTGCATGGGAAAATAGACTAAAGAAATAAATCTTGAGTGTTTATTGGTGAACCGATGATTAGGCATGAAATGTTGTACAGATGAATTACCATGACTCCCTCGCTCAGTTGTGTATGGCCATGGGCCACCAATTTATTCCCTGAATGCATTCTAAGATGAATTTATACATCGTCTTAGAATGCATTTGCACTGACAGAGAAGATAAAATCTAGCTGATAGAAATAAAGGTTATCTTTGTTGGTTAAAATTACTGTGCTTGCAATTTGTATGTATTTACTGTTCAGTAAACCCTTGTTATACTGAACCCTCTTGTAATGAATTTCGGTGTTGATGACCACCATGAGCTGGCCGAACGTAATGTTCATTTAACTCTATCGAATATAGCCACAGAACATGGTGAATGTTTTTGGCGTATTAGATAGAGCCAGGATTCTGGGGGTTTGAATGGTGAGTGAATGGAACCGTGGCCCATTGGACTGGGCAAATTTGGAATGTCTGGACATTGCAACTCTCACTGTGCCGTAAGGTGGAAAGAGAGGTCTGAATGATGATGATGATGATGATGATGATGATCAAATTTTATTTGGTGAAAGAATGGACGTGCAGGAAACACCGACCAGCGTGGGATCCACACACGCACGCATGCACACGCACACACACACACACACACACACACACACACACACACACACACACACACACACACACACACACACATATTTCATAAATTTGAAATTAGGAACTGGAGAGAATAGCAAGAGAGATACGGCAGTAGCGTATGTTCCCCCTAAGACAAGAGCATGGAGTGATGATGAAAACCAGGGAATGTTGTCAGACATGGCAAGCTATTTATAGAAAATGATTGAGAAAAGTAACAATATAATTTTAGTGGGTGACTTCAATTGTAAAGAGGTGAACTGGGAGGAATGGGACTCAGGAGGCACTACATTACTAAATGTAACAATGAACAATGTGCTGACGCAATGGGTCAAAGAAGAGACACAGTTCTTAGGGGAGGACACACCAGCAAGACTAGACTTACTGTTTACCAAAGAACCCGATGTAATAGAATCCTTGGAATATCTGTGTCCTATTCGAAAAAGTGATCATGTGGTCATTGAGTTCCAGATGATAACAGGGAATGTGCAGCCAAAAGACAAGCTTTATAGGCAGGGAAGATACAACTATGGGAAAGCAAACTTTACAGGATTGAGACAATTTTTCAAAAATGCAGATTGGAGAAAATTCAGAGAAACAAGAGAGATACAGAGGAAGTGGGATATTTTTCTAGGCTTCTATAATTTGGGAGTGGAAAAATTTGTGCCAAGAGTAAAGGGGAAAGAAAACAGAAAAAAGTAGTGGTTTAATAGAAGGTGTATGATAGCAAAAAAAGAGAGAGACACGGCGTGGAACATTTGGAGAAAGAGAGGTAACAACAGAACAAAGGAAGAATATAAAAGAACTAGTAATGATTACACAAGAATACGTAGAGAAGAAGAAAGGAATTTTGAAAAAGGTATAATAGACAAATGTAAGGATAAACCCAAACTGTTTTATAGATCTGTCAATGGCAAACTGAAACAAAAGGAAGGAATCACCAAACTGAAAGTAGAAGGAGAGGTCTATAAAGATTCAGCAATGCAAGCAGAAATAATGAACAAACGTTTCCAGTCAGTTTTCACTAATGAAAGTGAGTTTGTAGAAGGGGAGGGAGCGACTAGAAATGTAGTGATAAAAGATATAAAAGTGGATGTACAGGAAGTGTATAAATTACTGGAAACTCAAGATGTAAGGAAAGCCCCAGGACCAGATGGAATCTCTAATTGGGTACTGAAGGAATGCAGAAAACAACTGGCCGATAAGATTCAATCTAATCTTGTTTTCTCTGGAAGAGGGGAAAGTGCCTCAAGAATGGAAGAGGGCAAATGTGGTACCAGTTTATAATGGAGGAAACAAGGAAGAACCCCTGAATTGTAGACCAGTGTCCCTAACCAGCATGGTCACAAAATTGTGCAAGAGAATTCTGAAAGATAGTTGGATAAAATATCTGGAAGTGCCGAATATTTGGGCTGATAGTCAGTTTGGATTTAGAAGTAGAAGGTCATGTGTTTCCAACTTATTGAGTTTTTACTCAAGAGCGATTGACGTGCTACAGGAGAGAGATGGTTGAGTGGATTGTGTGTTTTTAGATTTGGAGAAGGTTAGGAGGGCCGATAGGAGGTTAGTGAGGGATGTTAAAGTTATAGGAAGTGAGGAGTTTGTGCAGCAGCACAAACTACTGATTTGTGATATAGTGCTTAAAGAACGAGTGATGAAAAAGAGGACTTATGTACCTAGAAGGAAAATACGGAAGCTGAAAATCCAAGTACAGGTAACTCGCACGGAACACGTGGGTTTCATTCCTACCGTGCCGTGTTAGGTGCGAAATCGCGTATATTTAAACTACTCCATATTTTGCTCCCTAGACCCCCCAAATGTGTTGTTTTGCTGTTATCTGTCACTGGTAATCACTAGAAAGCACTTTAAGTGGTTAGAAGGTTTATTTAATGTTATAACTCACAAATACAGTACTCCACAGCAAAACTTCAACACATAAATACTGTACGTAAACACAAGGAAACATTCCGACGCCGATCATAGGTAATCATATAAATCAGGTTAACTGGTACCAGTGCTTTAACTTACAAGCACATACCAGAACAGTACATATTTAACTTAGAAATGCAGTACTGTGATATCAAATGATTTCAGTACATAATCTGTTAGGAATGGCTGGAAAAAAAAAAAATGTTATGAATACATTTTCACCTTTTTGATATATGTTTATGGTAGTTTCGAGTTATTTTTTACGTTATCGTTGTGCCCATGCTTGGAAAAGGGAGCGAAAGAGTTGAATTTTCAGTCCTAAATGAGAAAACTGCACGTCCTCCAAGGCTAGACTCTGCAACGGGAGAATAAAGTGGAGGGTCAGTCCAATTAGCAATAAGGAAGTTGTGTCACAACTTCCAGCTCCCACACCACGAGTATGGCTAAAAATAGAATCGTAATGCAGTTTCAGAACTAACAATAAGTCTAATTATTACGAATACAGATACAAAGCAGAAATAAATACGTTTACAGACGGGGAAAACGTACTTCTTCCATCATAACATGTTCATCTTTCTCTATCATTTTACCTTGTTATTTTCGCAATATATATTGCTGTCTTGTAAACAGGGTGGTTGTTTGTGTTTTGCAAGGGAGGAAAAAGATTGTATTTTCTGTCTGGGTCGAGATAATGGGTGTAACTATGTGTGGTTAGGCATGGCCACGAGCGAAAAAATCGTACATCCACTCATCACGATATCAGGTGGTGAACTGACAGATGACACAAGAGAGGGTGAAGTCAAGGTCAGTCTCATGTCCCAGATTTTCGTTCACTTCCTGAAAGTTTTCTACAATTTGCATTGCATCAAATGATCCAAACCATTACAGCAAACCTGAGCAAATAGGTAAAGATATCAAGACAAAAATGTATTTTTCTCTTATTATAAGTCTTTAACGAACAAACTAAAAAGGCAATATTCTGATGCCGATCATGGGTAATCATATAAATCAGGTTAACTGGTTACAAGGCATTATTTAATGCTTTAATTGCTTACAAGTACATACCAGAACAGTAAATATTTAACTTACAAATACAGTACTGTAGAAAAGCAGTACAGTAAGAGTTTAACGAACAAACAAAAAAGGCAATATTCCGACGCCGATCATGGGCAATCATATAATTCGGGTTAACTGGTTACAAGGCTTTATTTAATGATTTAACTTTATTTAAGTGCTTACAAGTACAGTACATACGAGAACAGTAAATATTTAACTTACAAATACTGTACAGTACTGTGGAAAAAACGAACAAATAAAAAAGGCAATATTCTGACACCTATCAGGTAAACTGGTTATAAGACTTTATTTCTTGCTTTAACGTTATTTAATAGTACTTTAAGTTGCACATAAACTTACCAGAACAGTACAGTACTCTGAATATTTAACTTACAAATACTGTGCTACTGTACTCGGGAATGTCTCACTCACTGAATAATTTCCCGCCTAGATCGTCACATAATCAAAACAAACCGCGCGCTGCGGTGACGTTCGAGGATTTGATCTTTCAAAGGCCTCTCCTGCGTTAATTTGTAGTTTTCATGATGATTTTTTAATCTTACGTTGTCTTATATGTATCCCAGCCCTTACCGTGTATAATTGCGAGCGGTGACGTTCGAGGATTTGATCTTTCAAAGGCCTCTCCTGCATTAATTTGTAGTTTTCATGATGGTTTTTTAATCTTACGTTGTCTTATATGTATCCCAGCCCTTACCGTGTATAATTGCGAGCGCGTTCCGTGAGATCGTGTTCCGTGCGAGTTACCTGTAGTAAGGGATGCCTTCTATACCTTCTATAGCGAGTTGAGGAGAGTGGTGGCTGAACAGGGAGCTGTAGACAGAGGTGTTAATGAACGGTACAGGGCCCTCAATAACAATCTCTTGAGAGTTACTGATGTAACATGCAGTTGGACAAGAGGACCACCAAGACATAAAGTAACTTGGTGGTGGGATGAGGGTGTAGAAGCTGCAGTTAAGGAGAAAAGAAGGCTTTTCCGGGAATGGAAGAAGGGTGGTAGCAAAGAGGAATATTTGGCTGCCAAGCGTAGGGCTAGAAGAGAGGTATACAGGGCAAAGTCTGAGTCATATAGACTTTTACTTCTATCTGTCTATATACCTAGGCTGCTTCCCCCAAGGAAAGGGAGGTAGCCGAGACAGGACGACACACTCCCCATTTACTCATCCATTCAAACACATTCATTCACATCTTAGCCCCAAAGGGGAGAACGGACAGATCCTCACCGCACCAGGGTCAACTGCGCAATGCAATCAGTGACATCTGCAGCAGGGCCTGACAGCAGAACTGGTTTACCCCTGCCACATCATAACAGACCCATCCCCTTACCCGCACCTGACCTGACTAGCTGATCAGACCAAATGCGGGAGAATATCCCCTCAGGGCTGCGTCATCACTTATTCATTCACAGTTTCTCTCCATTTATTTCTGTCACGCACAGCCACTCTTCCTTGCTCAACAGACATCCCTCTTGCATCCAGCGCTCTCTTCACACTGTCCATCCATCCTATTCGTGGTCTTCCTCTCAGCCTTACACCTCTCACATCAGATCTAGTTATCTTTTTCACCAATCGCTCATTATCCATTCTCTCCATATGCCCAAACCATCGCAACACCCTCTGCTCAACTCTACCAGCCATCTCCCGAACAACTCCAGTTCTCCTTTGCACTTCATCATTTCGCACCCGATCCATACGCATCACTCCACACATACTCCTCAGACACGTCATCTCCATTACATTCAAACTTTTCCTCTCTGCTACGCCCATATTCCATGTTTCAGCCCCATATAACGCAGTCGGTACCACAACACCCTCATACAGCCTTCTCTTTACATCCATTCTAAGCGAACGACATTTAAACACTTTTTTCATTCCTCCCAGCACCTTTCCTACTTCATTTATTCTAAACTTCACTTCTGCATCTATTCTTCCATCCACAGCAACATGTGACCCTAGATATTTAAAACAATCTACCTCCTCAAGCAACTCACCATTCAAAACTATATTCATCCCCGTACCATCTATCAACCTCGTACACTTCATCACTTTACTCTTATTCTCATTTACTTTCAATTTCCTCCTTTCACACACCCTTCCAAACTCCTCTACCAACTGTCTCAATCTCTCCTATGAATCAGTCACCAGTGCAGTATCATCTGCAAACAGCAGCTGCTTCAGATTCCACTCTCCACCATCAACATTCACCAGACTCAGACCTCCACCTAAAACTCTTGCATTCACCTCCCTTACAACACCATCCATGTAAATATTAAACAACCAAGGCGACATCACACATCCCTGTCGCAGCCCCACTCTCACAGGGAAACCAATCACTCACAGCATTTCCCACTCTTACACACGCTCTACTATTTACATAAAAACTTTTCACCCCTTTTAGTAACCTACCATCAAGTCCATACAATCTTAAAACAGTCCACAAAGCCTCCCTATCAATTCTATCACGCTTTCTCTAAATCCATAAATGCCCAAAACATATCCTTGCCTTTCGCTAAATACTTTTCACACACTTGTCTCGCAGCAAACACCTGATCAACGCATCCCCTCCCTCTCCTAAAGCCACACTACTCATCACCAATCACTCCCTCTGTACCCTCTCTAACTCTCATAATTAACACACTACCATACACCTTACCTACAACACTCAACAGAATTGTACCCCTAAAGCTAGTACATTCATACTTATCACCCTTGCCTTTATACAACGGGACCACACAAGCACTTGCCCAGTCAATTGGCACCATACCTTTCTAAAAGCACACATTCAACAATCTTACTAACCAGTCAACAATAGTCACTCCACCACCCTTCAGGCATTCCACAGCACACCGATCCATACCTGCAGCTTTCCCTGTTTTCATCTCCTTTACTGCCTTCTCCACTTCCTCCTTCGTGATCAAAGAATCATTCAACTCTCCCAACACATTTATTCCTTGCACCCTTCCATCCGCCCCAATCTCAGCCACCCTTTCCTCCTCTACATTTAACAATCTTTCAAAATACTCTGCCCATCTCTTCCTTACTGCATCCATCTCAGTTAACATCCTTCCATCCTTTGCTTTTACTCGTTCTTCCTTCCCAGACTCTCTTTTCACCTCCTTCCAAAACATTTTCTTATTCTGTTGAAAATTCTTTGTCAGCCGCCTACCCCACCTCTCATCTGCTGCCACTTTATCATCATGCACAGCCCTTCTTGCTCTATTCCTCTTCTCCTTATACCTTTCATATGACATCTCATCCTTCCTCTGTAGCCACACTTCATATGCACTTCTCTTCTCAGCCACAGCCATACTTACTTCCTCACACCACCATTCACTTCCTTTTCTTACACCACCACCCACACGTCTCACACCACACACCTCTTCTGCATGCCCCACCACAGCACTCTTAAACAACTGCCATTCCTCCTCCACGCTGCCATTTTCCCGATCTTTCACTGCGTTCCACTCATCTTTCAATTTCTCCTGATACTCTATCTTTTTCTCTCTTTTATCCAACTCTCTGACTTTCAAAACCTCCCTGCCACACCTAACCCTCCTAGCTCTCACCCATCTCCTACCTACTCTTAACTTTCCCTCCACCAGGTAGTGGTCAGACATACCTCCACCCTCCCCTCTCAGAACTCTCACATCCAACAATCTTCCTATTACATTCCTAGACACAACCACATAGTCCATCAAAGCTCTATCAACAACCCTTCCACCCTCCTGTCTCACCCATGTATACTTATAAATATCTTTTTTCTCAAACAGTGTATTCCCAATCACCATCTCTCGCTCAACACACATTGCTATCATTCGTTCCCCATTTTCATTTCTTCCAGGCACACCATGCATACCAACTACGCCTTCAACTGCTACATTTCCTACTCTAGCATTCAAATCTCCCATCATTACCACATTCACATTCGCTCCAAAACTCTGCAGACACTCATCAACATCATTCCAGAAAGACTCCCTCTCTTGTTCATCCCTTTCACTACCAGGCCCATATGCACTCACAAACACCCACAACTCACGTTCAAATTTCGCTTTCACCCACATCAGTCTCGATGACACCTCCTTCCATTCAGTCACACATTGCTGTACTTCCGGACTCACTAACAAGGCCACACCTTCTCTTGCCCTTCCTCTATCAACACCTGACAATCTTCCATTCACACTTCCAAACATAGACTCCCCCTTCCCTTTCATCTTTGTTTCACTCAAAGCTAACACATCCAACTTTCTTCTCACAAACATTCTTCCAATCTCCTCCCTTTTAGCCTCAATCGTACTACATCCACGCACATTCATAAACCCAATCTTCAGGGTACGGAGATAACTCCATCCCCCATCCCTTTCTCTGGCCTCACTCTTTTTAGGAACTAAAAAACAGAGGAGGGGGTCCCTAGTCCCCTCACCCCGCCCCTTTTAGTCGCCTTTTACGACACGCAGGGAATACGGTGGCAGTATTCTTCCTAACACAACCTGGCCGCAGAGTAGTAGTACCACCCCATAGTGCGGCCAGGTTGTGTCCCCCCCACCACAGGGGGGACTTGATCATCGAAATCATGGGGAAAGGAAAAATATGATATTTAGGGAGGCAGGTCAGGTGAAGAGGGATAATCAGGATATTATAGGTGACCAGTGTGTGAAGAATGATGAAGGAAGGGTAGTGGTGAACAGTGAGAATATTAAAGATGCATGGAGAGAGGGTTAGTGCCCCTCCCTCCCCAGAAAACAACTAACTAAAAAAACAAACAATAAGCCTCAGACAAGGACTGACCAAACGATGACGACTCAGGACCGGACAAAGGACTTGGTAATGGGTACTTGGAATGTAAGAAGAGCGAATGATGAGGTGAAAGAGAGAGAGAGTGTCCAGGTGCTTGAGGGTGCGAAAGTGGATGTATGTGGAATAACTGAAACAAAATGAAGAGGAGAAAGTGTGAGAGAATGGGAGTATGGATGGGGTATATGTGCAGGAGTAGGTGAGAATGAGAGGGCGAAGGAAGGAGTATGTATAGTTGTGAGTAAAAGATGGAAGAAGAGCATAAGACAGTATGGATCAGTTGGGTCAAGGATTGTGTGGTAAAGTTGAAAGTTGGAATACAAATGTGGGCGATTGTGTGTATTAACCTATTTGTAGTATACAGGAATTGAGCAATGCTCGTGTTGTCCTGTCTCCATATCCACATTTATCAAGTCTACCTTTACACACATGAATGTTTTTCTCATGCACCACCTCATTGTCTAAGTCGTTCCAAATATTTAAGAATATACCTAATTGTGATATACACGGAATGTACTATGCTCGTGGGTTTCCGTCGCTGTTTCTCAATAAGTCGAATTTAACTTTAAACTCGTTTAAGTTTTTTGACTGGACGATCTCTTTGTCCAGGCTATTCCATAAGTCTATACTTCTGTAAGGAAAGCTATATTTCTTGATATCCTTCAAGCAGCTTGACTTTTTCAATTTCATTCCATGTCCTCTTGTTGCTCTCTTATCCCATACAAACAGATCTTCTTTGTCAATTTTATCTACTCCCACCATGGTCCTGAACACCGCAATCATGTCTCCCCTCTTTCTCCTTTCCTCTAACGAAGGCAAATCCAGTTTTTCCAGCCTCTATCTGTATGACAGGTCTGTCAGACTGGGGACCATCTTGGTTGCTGTTCTTTGTATTCTTTCAATCTTGTTTATATCTTTCTTTTTGTGTGGGCACCACACTACCGCTGCATATTCTAACCTGGGGCGGATCATGGCCACTATCAATTTTTTCATCATTTCCTCATCCATATAATGAAATGCTACTCTTATGTTAGTCAAGAGCTTATAAGTCTCTCCAACTATCTTGTTAATGTGCTTTTCTGGTGACAAACTATCTTGGACCAGCACTCCCAAATCTTTCTCTTCTCTCCTTTTTGTGATTAATTCATTACCCAAAAAATAATTCAGTGATGGTCTCCTGGTACTTTTACCCATTTCCAATATTTTACATTTCTTTACATTAAATTTCATTTCCCACGTCCGGCTCCAAATCCTCCTGCAGTATTTTACAATCCTCCTCAACCTCTGTCTTCCTCAAGATCTTTACATCATCAGCAAACAGACTCGCATAACTGTTCACTCCATCTACCATATCATTTACGTAAATCAGGAACATTACTGGCGCCAACACTGAGCCTTGAGGGACTCCACTTGTTACTTCCCTCCATCCAGACATCTTTTCCTTTATTACTGTCCTCATTTGTCTGTCTCTCAAAAAGTCTCTCATCCATTCCAGAAGTTTCCCCTTTAGTCCTCCTATATATTCTAGTTTCCACATTAGTCTCTTATGAGGTACCTTGTCAAAGGCCTTCTCTAAGTCTAAGTACACACAATCCACCCAACCATCTCTCTCCTGTACCACATCAATCGCTCTTGAGTAAAAGCTCAACAACTTTGAAACACATGACTTTCCACTTCTGAATCCAAACTGACATTCAGCCAAAATATTCATCTCTTCCAGATATTTTATCCATCTGTCTTTCAGGATTCTCTCACACAATTTTGCGACCATGCTGGTTAGAGACACTGGTCTATAATTCAGGGGTTCTTCCCTGTTTCCTCCCTTGTAAATTGGTACCACATTTGCCCTCTTCCATTCTTTTGGCACTTTCCCCTCTTCCAGTGAGCATACAATTAAGCAGTGAATTTTATCCGCCAGTTGTTCTCTGCATTCCTTTAGTACCCAATTAGAAATTCCATCAGGTCCTGGGGCTTTCCTTACATCTTGAGTTTCCAGTAATTTATACACTTCCTGCACCTCCACTTTTATATCTTTCATCACCGGAACATTTCTAATCACTCCCTCCCCTTCCACAAGCTCCTTTTCTTTAGTGAAAACTGACTGGAAACGTTTGTTCATTATTTCTGCTTGCATTGCCGCGTCCTTAAAGACCTCTCCATCTACTTTCAGCTTGGTGATTCCTTCCTTTTGTTTCAGTTTGCCATTAACAAATCTATAAAACAGTTTGGGTTCATCCTTGCATTTGTCGATTATACCTTTTTCAAATTTCCTTTCTTCTTCCCTACGTATTCTTGTGTATTCGTTTCTTGTTCTTTTATATTCTTCCTTTGTTCTGTCGTTACCTCTCTTTCTCCAATTGTTCCACGCCTTATCTCTCTCTTTTTTGGCTATCATACACCTTCTATTAAACCACTCCTTTTTCCTGTTTCTTTCCCTCTTACTCTTGGTACAAATTTTTCCACTCCCAAATTATAGAGATCTAGGAAGATATCCCACTTCCTCTGTATCTCTCTTGTTTCTCTGAATTTTCTCCAATCCGCATTTTCAAAAAAGTTTCTCAATCCTGTAAAATTTGCTTTGCCAAAGTTGTATCTTCCCTGTCTATGAAGCTCGTCTCTTGGCTCGACGTTTCCTATTAACATCTGGAACTCAATGACCACGTGATCACTTTTTCCCAAAGGACAGAGATATTCCAATGATTCTATTACATCGGGTTCTTTGGTGAACAGTAAATCTAACCTTGCTGGTGTGTCCTCACCTCGAAACCGTGTCTCTTCTTTGACCCACTGCGTCATCACATTATTCATTATTATATTTAATAACATAGTGCCCCACAAATCCTCGCCGCCTCCCGAGTACCATTCCTCCCAGTTCACCTCTTTACAATTAAAGTCACCCACCAAAATTATATTATTGCTTTTCTCAATTATTTTTTGCAAGTAGCTAGCCATATCTGACAACATCTCATGGTATTCGTCATCCTTCCATGCTCTCGTCTTTGGGGGAACATACATTACCGCCATATCTCTATTAACATTCTCTCCAGTTTCTAATTTCATATATATCACTTCAGCCCTGCCTTCTCCCATTTCCACAGTATCTACATTTATGTTGTTCTTCACTGCTATCATCACTCCTCCTCCCTTTTTTTCTTTTCTATCTTTTCTCCACAGTTTGTATTTACCATCTCCCAAATGAACATCAATATCTTCTCTTAATTTGGTCTCTACAGAGCACATGACATCAGGTTCATGTTCTCTCAAGAAATCATTAATTTCGATCCTTGTCGATATGAAACCATCAACATTAGTATATATCACCTTCAAATTATTTTTGACATTATTAATACTCTCTTCTCTCCTACTCTCTGTCTGTACCACTTCCTCAACTTCTGATCTTTCACAACCATCCCCCCTAGTTTCCTTCACTTCTATTTCCTTAAATACCATTTCCTTACTTTCATATCCAATACTCTCCAAAAAAAAGTATTACGTTCTTCCTCTGTCCTCTTATCATTTTTTTCCTTTACTTCTTCCTTTATTGATTTTAGAACTTCTCTTTCTTCTTCATTCAGATCTTTTCTTATTATAATATTTTCCATCCCTGCCTCTTTGCTTAATTTCCAGGTCACTTTAAGTATCTCATTTATTACACTTTCTGATGTAAACTTGACACTCATTGGTCTTGTTTCCCCTTTCTTATAAGGCCCTATCCTCCTTACTTCCTCAATTTCTTTTACCCACTTGTCTCCTTCGGGGTCAATCTTGCCTAATATTCCTCTCACCATGTTTGTGTCTCTCTCGAGTCTTGCGAACCTAACCTTTTCTTCCTCTTCCCTGTTTCCAAATACTACCACACATCTGTTCCTTTCTACAGTTTCTCTCACTATTTTCTCTTTTTTCTTCAGTATTTTCACTACATTTTCTTCCATTTCTTTCTTGTTCATTTCCCTTTCTTCCTGGATGATCTCTCTTAAGCTGACCACTTCTTTCTGTTCTTTTACGTGTGCCCACTTTGCCTTGTGTTCTTCTAATACATTACTCACCTTCTCCGTTTTATTAGTACTCTCTTCAAGTTTCCTCCTCAGTTCAACATTCTCCCTCTTCAAATTCCTAATCTCTTCATTGGCTGTTTCGTTGGACTGGATTAGACTCTGTATGGTGGTTTCCGTATTTCCTGACACATCCTTTATCACTAGATTCTCTACTTTTTTTTTGAGTTCACTAATCCTCATAATTAATGTTTTCACCAGGTCCATGACATTAGTATTAGCATCAAATCCTTGAAATTCCATTCCCTCATCGTTTACATTTTCGGCCATGTTTAATGTAAAGTACCTAAACAGCTGTTACCGAATAAGCCACAAACATTCATGTATACTATTGCCAACAAATCTTTACATTTTTGGTAGTCTACTAACTTTCATTATTTTGAATTTAAAGAAAGACCCTAGGAGACAGGACAGACAAAATTCCTGAAACTACTCAAGGTTAGGAGCGATGCCTGGGACGTCCGCTCTCTCCGGCTGTTCGTGTGTGTGTATGCGCCAACGCAAGATCGTGCTAGAAGAGTGAGAGAAGAGTTCTGAACAAATGTAGAAGTGTGCATGGAAAAGTTTGGAAGGAATGAGACAGTGTTTTTGATTGGTGATATGAATGGTAAAGTTGGGAATGCGAAGGTGGATGGAATAGTTGGTGAGTGGGGTGTGCCTGCTGAGATAGATGAGAATGGGAGTGCGTTAGTGGACATTTGTGCTGGGAGGGGGTTGGTGGTAGCCAATACCCTCTTCAGGCATAAAATGATCCACAGGTATACATGGCGAGTGATGAGAAGGGTGGGTGGTGAACTGAATGAAAGGAAGGCAATGATTGATTATGTGTGTGTGGATGAAAGGATGCAAAGATGTGTAATGGATGCAAGAGTTTATAGAGGTTGGGGGAGTGGACTTTCTGACCACTACTTGGCGGTGGCCAGAATCAAGGTTCAATTAGAATGGAGAAATAGAAGAAGGGAAAGACGAGAGGAAGGAGTAGTTGCAAGGAGAGTGGAAAGGTTACAAGAGGATGAGAAAAAGGCAGAGTATAAGAGAGAAGTGGAGGAATGATTGGGCAAATATGAATTGGAGCAGATGGGAGACATGGAAGGTGTGTGTAGGATATTTGCAGAAGAAGTGTGTGCAGCATGTGATGTGGTGTGTGGAAGGAAGAGAAGACGGAGGGGGGTGCAAGGAACAGCGTGGTGGACTGAAGAGGTGAAACAGGCTGTGGCACAAAAGAAGAAAGCATACAATGAATGGATGAGAAATAGGGGCGTGGAAGAAGTTGAGAGGCGGAAGAGACAGTTATATGTAGAAAGAAAGAGAGAGGTGAAAAGATTAGTAAGAGAGAGTAAGAAGAGAGTGGATGAGGAATTTGGAAGGAATTTGAGTGTAAAGTGGAGGGAATATAAGAAAATGTTCTGGAAAGAGGTGAAAAGAGTAAGACAGGGTGGAAGTGAAGTTAGCAGGGGAGTGAAAGATAAAAATGGTAGATTACTAGTGGAGAAGGGAGAAAAAGTGAGCAGATGGAGAGAACACTTTAAGGAATTGTTGAACGTAGAGGATGGAAGTAATGCGAGTATAAGTGGCTAGGGAATGGCTGGGAGAAGGAGGGAGGTGAGAAGACAGGAAGAAATCAGTAGGATAGAAGTTGTGGAAGCAATGAAGAAAGTTAAATCTGGGAAAGCCCCAGGAATTGATGGAGTGTGTGGTGAAATGCTGAAGCATAGGGGAGAGATAGTAGTAGAATGGATGTGGAAGATGTGCAGATTAGCCTGGGAGGAAGGTAGAGTCCCGGAGGATTGGAAGTCAGGTATTATTATTCCCTTGTACAGAGGAAAAGGGGAAAAAAGTGTGTGGTAATCATAGGGGCATTTGTCTTCTTAGTATAATAGGAAAAGTGTATGGTAGGATACTTATTGACAGAGTTAGAGAAAGAACAGAGAAATTAGTTGGAGAAGAACAGGGAGGCTTTAGGAAGGGAAGAGGTTGTGTAGATCAGATATTCATTCTTAGATCTTTAGTGGAAAAGTTTCTAGAGAAGGGAAAGAAGTTGTATGCGGCTTTTATAGATTTGGAGAAAGCATATGACAGGGTGGATAGACAAGGATTGTGGAAAGTGTTAAGAATATATGGAGTAGATGGGAAGTTGTTGAATGCTGTGAAGAGTATGTACGATGGTGCGAAGGCTGCAGTGCGTGTGGATGGTGAACTAAGTGAATTTTTCTCTTTGAAAGTTGGGTTGAAACAGGGATGTGTCATGTCTCCATGGTTGTTCAATCTGTACATGGATGGGGTAATAAAAGAGGTACAAGGTAGGGTAGTGGATGTTGGAGTGGCCCTGGTGAGAGAGGATAGTGTTTGGAAACTCCCTGTACTGTTGTTTGCAGATGATACTGTGTTGTTGAGTGAAGACGAAGGGGAGCTGCAAGGCTTGGTGGATGAGTTTGGGAGAGTGTGTACGAAACGGAATCTGAAGGTGAATATAGGGAAGAGTAAAGTGATGGTCTTTGAGAGAGGTGAAGACAGTGAATGTACAGCGAGGTTGGATGGTGAGGAAATGGAAAATGTGAGTACGTTTAAGTACTTGGGTAATGTGATGAGTAAGGATGGAGGTTTGGAGGGTGAAGTGCTTGAAAGGGTACAGCAGGGAAGAAAGGTTGCTGGTTCTTTGAAAGCAGTGATAAGAAACAGAGAAGTGAGCATGGAAGTGAAAACGTTACTACATGACAGTATTGTGATACCAACTCTAACGTACGGAAGTGAAGCTTGGACGTTGTTGGAAGGACACAAGTCAAGAATGAGAGCAGTGGAAATGAGTTACTTAAGAGGAGCCTGTGGAGTCACGTGGAAAGATAGGCTGATGAATGAGGATATAAAGGAACGTTGTGGTGTTGATGTGGATGTGATGGGGAGCGTTATGAGGAACACACTGAGGTGGTTTGACCATGTGGAGAGGATGGAGGGTGAAAGACTGACGAAGAGAGTGTATGTGAGTGAGGTGGAGGGGGGAAGAGGGAGGGGGAGGCCGAGGATGAGATGGAGGGATGGGGTGGAGAGGTATATGAGAGAGGGGGGGGGTGAGTTGGGAGCAGGGCAGTGAAATGGCGGGGGACAGGGCGACTTGTAGGCGATTTTTTTGTGGCCACCCCAAACGGGATTGAGGCGTCTGGCAATAGATAGATAGATAGATAGATGGAGAGAGCATTATAACCGGTTGTTGAATGAGGAGTTTGACTGGGACAGAGAAGGTTTGGAGCCAGCAGATCCAGTGTCTGGCCCTTGGCCTTTGATTGATGCTGCTACTGTGAGTGAGGCAATAGGCAGGATGAAGGTGGGGAAGGCAGCAGGTGTGTCTGGGTTGACTGCCGAAATGTTGAAGGCCTCAGGCGATATAAGGGTGAAGTTAGTCACTGACCTGATAAATAAGATTATTTTTGAGTGTGTTGTCCCAGATGATTGGCTGAAGAGTGTAATTGTAAATGTGTATAAAGGGAAGGGTGATGCCATGGAAAGAGGAAATTATAGAGGTATAAAGCTTTTAAATCAGATAATGAAGGTAATGGAGAGAGTTTTAGAAGGTATGATTAGAGAAAGAGTGAATATTGATGAGATGCAGTTTGGGTTTATGCCAGATAGGGGGACCACTGATGTCATATTCATTGTTCGACAGCTTCAGGAAAAATATATTGGTAGGAGAAGGGATCTTTATTTTGTTTTTGTTGATTTGGAAAAGGCCTTTGACAGAGTCCCTAGAGAGGTGGTGAAGTGGGCAATGAGAAAGCTTGGCTTGGAGGAGTGGCTGGTCAGGGTGGTTATGGCTATGTATGTGGGTGCTCTCACCCAGGTAAGAGTGAATGGAGATTTGAGTGATGGGGTTTCCGTGAATGTTGGTGTGCATCAGGGGTCAGTTTTGAGTCCCATGTTGTTTATCATGGTACTTGAAGCCCTTTCACGTGACTTTAGAAAAGGACTCCCGTGGGAGTCGTATGCTGATGATCTGGTGTTGATTGCAGAGAACGAAAGGGAGGCGGAGGAAAGGTTTAGGAAGTGGAGAGATGGTATGGGGCACAAGGGCTTAAGGGTAAATGCAGATAAAACAAAAGTGATGATGTCTAGGGTTGGTGGCGGTACTGTCAAAGACGAGGGAGAGTGGCCATGTGCAGTTTGCTACAAGGGCGTGGGAAGTAATTCCATCTTGTGCAGTGTTTGTGATAAATGGGTGGATAAGAGATGTTGTGGTATCAGAGGTAGACTGCAAGATAATGCTGATTTTATGTGTACGGCGTGTCAGGGAGAGCAGGTGGAGATTGTTAGATGTGAAAGAATTGAACTTGCTGGTGAATCTCTTGAGTGTGTGGAAGAGTTTTGTTATTTGGGAGACATGTTGTGTGCTGGAGGTGGGGCTGGAGCTAGCTCTGTGGCTAGGGTGAGAAGTGGTTGTAAGAAGTTCAGGGAGCTCTTGCCTCTCCTGACATTGAGAAGACTCTCCCTACGTGCTAAGGGGTATTTGTATGCCGCATGTGTTAGGAGTGTAATGCTGTATGGTAGTGAGACCTGGGTAGTGAAGGAGCACGATATTCACCGGCTCAGACGTACAGAAATGACGATGATTAGGTGAATGTGTAGTGCGTCCCTTCATCCAAGGTCTGGGGGGGGCTGGGTTCACAATGGAAGAGTTGAGAGGTAGGATGGGACTGGAGTGTATTGGTGTTGTGATGAGGAGAGGTAGATTGAGATGGTTTGGACATGTGGAGAGGATGGGGGATGATAATTGGGTGAGGAAGGTGAGGAGTGTTATTATTGGGGGTGGGGTTACGAGGGGTAGACTGAGAAAGACATGGGACGAGGTCATTATGTGTGACCACAGGGTTAAGGGACTGATCAGGGAGGCTGCAATGGATTGTGCAGCATGGAGAGCCGCCATTAGGTGACCAAGGCCGACGCATGCAAGCATGTTGGAGCCTTTAAAAACGAAAACGAAAACTTCGACAAGGTACCTCATAAGAGACTAATGTGGAAACTAGAGCTTATAGGAGGACTGAAGGGGAACCTCCTGGAATGGATGAGAGACTTTTTGAGAGACAGACAAATGAGGACAGTAAGAAAGGATAGGATGTCTGGATGGAGGGAAGTAAAAAATGGAGTCCCACAGGGCTCGGTGTTGGCGCCAGTAATGTTCCTGATTTATGTAAATGATATGGTAGATGGAGTGAACAGTTATGCAAGTCTGTTTGCTGACGATGCAAAGATCTTGAGGAAGGTAGAGGTTGAGGAGGATTGTAAAATGCTGCAGGAGGATCTGGACATGATACATGATTGGAGCCAGATGTGGGAAATGAAATTTAATGCAAGGAAATGTAAAATATTGGAAATGGGTAAAAGTACCAAGAGGCCATCATTGAATTATTTGATGGATAATGAACCAGTCACAAAAGCAAGAGAAGAGAAAGATTTGGGTGTGCTGGTCCAGGACAGTTTGTCACCTGAAATACATTAACAAGGCAGTTAGAGAGACATATAAACTCCTGACTAATATAAGAGAAGCTTTTCATTATATGGATGAGGAGATGATGAAAAAATTGATAGTGGCCATGATTCGCCCCAGGTTAGAATATGCAGTGGTAGTGTGGTCCCTACACAAAAAGAAAGATATAAACAAGATTGAGAGAATACAAAGAACAGCAACCAAAATGGTCCCCAGTCTGGCAGATCTGTCATATAGAGAGAGGTTGGAAAAGCTGGATTTGCCTTCCATAGAAGAAAAGAGAAAGAGGGGAGGCATGATTACAGTGTTCAGGACCATGGTGGGAGTAGATAAAATTGACCGAGAAGATCTGTTTTTATAGGATAAGAGATTAACAAGAGGACACGGAATGAAACTGAAGAAACCAAGCTGCTTGAAGGATATCAAGAAATATAGTTTTCCTTATAGATGTATAAACCTGTGGAATAGCCTGGACAAAGAGATCATCCAGTCTAAAAACTTAAACGAGTTTAAAGCTAAATTTGACTTATTAAGAAACAGAGACAGGACCCCACGAGTGTAGTTCATTTCCTGTTTATCATAATTAGGTAAATATAATTAGGTAAACACACACACACACACACACACACACACACACACACACACACACACACACACACACACACACACACACACACACACACACATCGAACAGAACGCTGCATGGCTGAGGATGACCAGCATCATTAGAGGACCTCCCTCCATCACTCCGCAAACTCACCAGATACCGTACCCCTACTGCTAGAAGTTATGGTATCATGACCTTCAAGTGCTGCCCCAACAACCAAGGCCAGGAGGAAAATATTATCTTGTGAGAAGGATCATAATGTGTTTATGGCATTCATGGATCTGGAAAAAGCATACAACAGAGTGGACAGAGAATGATTGTGGAAAGTTTTGCGCGTGTATGATGTACATGGTAAGCTGCTAGGTGCCGTCAAGAGTTTTTATGATGGTAGTGAAGCATGTGTAAGGGTTAATGAGCATCTAAGTGAATGGTTCACGATCGATGTGGGCATGCGGCAAGGTTGTGTGATGTCCCCGTGGTTGTTCAATATATATATGGATGGGGTGATGAGAGAAGTAAAAACATGAGTAATGGAGAGGGGGATGGCGATGGTAATAATGGTGATGGATGGAATATCTCAGATTTGTTGTATGCTGATGATGCAGTACCACTTGCAATTACCAGCCAAGATCTTGGTAGGCTAGTGCAGAGTTTTGCTGATGTCTGTGAGCATCATGCCTTGAGAATGTAGAAAAGAGTAAAGTGATGGTTATTGAGAGAGAAGGTGACTCCCAGTGCTATGCTAGAATTAATGGAGGGAGAGTGGAATTGGTGAGAGAGTTCAAATACTTGGGTACAGTGATAGAAAAGAGAGGAAAATGTGCAAAAGTGGAAAGTAGACTGGCACAAGGAAGAAAAGTAGCTGGTGCAATGAAGGCCTTGATAAGAAACACAGGCTTGAGTGCTGCAACTGCATGAGGTTTACATGAAGGAGTGTTAGTGTCAACTTAACATACGGATGTGAGACTATGGTGTGGCATGTAAATGAAGAGTGAGAGCAGTGGAAATGGGACTGCTGAGGAATGTTTGTGGAGTACAGAGAGTGGATAGGATATGAAATAATGTGATTCGTGAAAGATGCAGAGTGAGGAAGTCTGTGTACACCAGAATCGAAGTGAGTGTACTGAGATGGTATTGTCATTTGGTGAGAATAGATAACAATAGAGTGGTGAAGAAGGTATATCTGAGCAAATTTGAAGGAGGGAGGAGGCTAGGTAGGCCAAGGAGAAGGTGGAGAGATATGGTGGATAAGTGTGTGAGGAAGAGAGGTTTGAAAGTCAGTGAGGCTAGGGAACTGACAACAGATTAAGCTGGCTGGATGAATGTTGTGAGAAGTGCATGATCAGGGATTTGGCACCCCTTTTTAACGTGGCAGTGTCCGGATTGACTTTATTGGATATGTTGATGTGAAGCTACAGAACGTGGTGAATGTTTCTGGCGTGTCCGATAGGGCCAGGATTCCAGGGGCTTGAATGGTGAATGAATGGGATCGTGGACCATTGGATTTCGCAAATTTGGGCTGTCTGGACGTTGCTACTCCTCACTTTGCCTTGGGGTGGGAAAGGAGGTCCGGATGATGATGATGATGATTATGATGTCAAGGTACACAGACCTTCCAAACCAGTTTCCCTACGTTTGGGTATGTGGCATCACTATTATAATTACACACATTTTACTCTGTTTTATTGCAAAAATATAACAGTTATCATATTAGGCCCAAGATACACAGTGATGTTTGCATATGATGACATGGCGCCCATCATCCACCCACTTAGTTTAGTGGTACCCTGTTTTTAGGGTAGCCCTACATCAAGTGGCAAGCCAAATGATTTCCTGTAAACCAGGAAATCATTTATAGCGCTGGGTGGTAACCTTATAACCAGCCAACATGTGTTCCCTTATGTGACAGCAAGTGGGTTAGCGGAGGGTTAGTGCCCTTCCCCGGATAACAACTAACTAAATATACGAACAAGAAGCCTTAGACCAGGACTGACCAAAAGATGACAACTAAGGACCGTACAAAGGACATGATGCGGATGGTGACTTGGAATGTAAGGGGTGCAGATGATGAGTTGAAAGAGAGAGAGATTGTCCAGGTGCATGAGGGTGAGAAAGTGGATGTATGTGGATTAACTGAAACTAAATGGAGAGGTGAGAGTATGAGAGAATGGGAGTATGGATGGGAGATATGTGCAGGAGTAGGTGAGAATGAGAGGGCAAAAGAAGGAGTGTGTATTGTTGTGAGTAACAGATGGAAGAAGAATATAAAAGAGTATGGATCAGTTTGTTCAAGGATTATGTGGGTAAGACTGAAAGTTGGACTACAAATATGGGCGATTGTGTGCGTGTATGCGCCAGAGCAAGATCATGCAAGCAGAGTGAGAAAAGAGTTCTGGAGAAATGTGGAAGTGTGCATGGAAAAGTTTGAAAGGAATGAGAGTGTTTTTGATTGGTGATATGAATGGTAAAGTAGGGAATGCAAAGGTGGATGGAGTAGTTGGTGAGTGGGGTGTGCCTGCTGAGATAGATGAGAATGGCAGTGCTTTAGTGGAGATTTGTGCCGGGAGGGGTTGGTGATAGCCAATACCCTCTTCAGGCACAAAAATGATCCGCAGGTATACATGACAAGTGATGAGAAGGGTGGATGGTGAACTGAATGAAAGGTAGGCAATGATTGATTATGTGTGTGTGTGGATGAAAGGATGCGAAGATATATAATGGATGCAAGAGCATACAGAGGTTGGGGGAGTGGACTTCCTGACCACCACTTGGTGGTGGTCAGAAGCAAGGTCCAAGTAAAATCGAGAAATAGAAGGAGGGAAGGGCGGGAGGAAGGAGTAGATGGAAGGAGAGTGGAAAGGTTACAAGAGGATGAGAAAAAGGCAGAATATAAGAGAGAAGTGGAGGAATGATTAGGTAAATATGAATTGGAGCAGATGGGGGACTTGGAAGGTGTGTGCAAGATATTCACAGAGGAAATATGTGCAGCATGTGAGGTGGTGTGTGGGGTGAAGAGAAAAAGAAAGGGGGTGCAAGGAACAGCATGGTGGAATGAAGAGACGAGACAGGCTGTGGCACAAAAGAAGAAAGCATATAATGAATGGATGAGAAATAGTGGTGTGGAAGAAGTTTAGAGATGGAAGAGAGAGTTATACGTAGAGAGGAAGAGAGAGGTGAAAAGAATAGTAAGAGAGAGTAAGAAGAGAGTGGATGAGGAATTTGGAAGGAATTTGAGTGTAAAGTGGAGGGAATATAAGAAAATGTTCTGGAAAGAGGTAAAGAGAGTCAGACAGGGTGACAATGTAGTTGGTAGAGTGGAGTGAAAGATAAAAATGGTAGATTACTAGTTGAGAAGGGAGAAAAAGTGAGCAGATGGAGAGAACACATTAATGAATTGTTGAACATGGAGAATGGAAGTAATGCGAGTATAAGTGGCTGGGGAATGGCTAGGAGAAGGAGGAAAGTGAGAAGACAGGAAGGAAGCTGTAGGATGGAAGTTGTGGAAGCATTGAAGAAAGTCAAAATGAGAAAAGCCCCAGGAATTGATGGAGTGTGTGGTGAAATGCTGAAGCATGGGGGAGAGATAGTAGTAGACTGGATGTGGAAGATATGCAAATTGGCCTGGGAGGAAGGTAAAGTCCCGGATGATTGGAAGTCAGATATAGTTATTCCCTTGTACAAAGGGAAAGGGGAAAAAGAAGTGTGTGGTAATCATAGGAGCATTTGTCTTCTTAGTGTAATAGGAAAAGTATACGATAGGATACTTATTGTCAGAGTTAGGGAAATAACAGAGGGATTAGTTGGAGAAGAACAGAGAGGCTTTAGGAAGGGATGAGGTTGTGTAGATTGAATATTCTTTCTTAAATCTTTAGTGAAAAAGTGCCTAGAGAAGGGAAAGAAGTTGTATGTGGCTTTCATGGATTTGGAGAAAGCATACGACAGGATGGATAGACAAGGACTGTGGAAAGTATTAAGAATATATGGAGTAGATGGGAAGTTGTTGAATGCTGTGAAGAGTATGTATGAGGGTGCTAAGGCTGCAGTGCGTGTGGATAGTGAACTGAGTGAGTTTTTCTATTTGAAGGTTGGGTTGAAACTGGGATGTGTCATGTCTCCATGGTTGTTCAGTCTGTATATGGATGGGGTTATAATAGAGATACAAGGTGGGGCAGTGGATGTTGGAGTGGCCCTAATGAGTGAAGGCAGTGTTTGGAAACTCTCTGTACTATTGTTTGCAGATGTTACTGTGTTTTTAAGTGAAGACGAAGGGGAGCTGCAGGTTTGGTGCATGAGTTTGGGAGAGTGTGTAGGAAACGGAATTTAAAAGTGAATGCAGGGAAGAATAAACTTAAGGTCTTCAAGAGAGGTGAAGTCAGTGAATGTACAGTGAGGTTTGATGAGGAGGAAATGGAAATGTGAGTACGTTTAAATACTTGGGTAGTGTGATGAGTAAGGGTGGAAGTTCGGAGGGTGAAGTGCTGGAAAAGGGTACAACAAGGAAGAAAGGGTGCTGATTCCTTGAAGGCAGTGATAAGAAACAGGGAAGTGAGTATGGAAGTGAAAAATGTACTACATGACAGTATTGTGATACCTACTCTGACGAATGGAAGTGAAGCTTGGACGTTGATGGAGGGACACAAGTCAAGAGTGAGAGCAGCAGAAATGGGTTATTTGAGAGAAGCCTGTGAAGTCACATGGAGAGACAGACTGACAAATGAGGATATAAAGGAGCGTTGTGGTGTCGCATTGTGGTGTGGGTGTGGATGTGATATGAAGCATTAGGATAAACACACTGAGGTGGCCATGTGGAGAGGATGGAGAGTGAGAGACTGATGAGGAGAGTGTATGTGAGTGAGGTGGAGGGGGAGAGAGAAAGGGGAAAGCCAAGGATGAGATGGAGGGATGTAGTGGACAGGTATACGAGATGGTGGGGTGTGAATTGGGAGCAGGGCAGTTAAATGGTGGGGGACAGGGTGATGTGGAGGGGATTTGTTTTTGGCCACCCCGTATAAGAGATTAAGGCATCTGGCAATAGATAGATAGATAGACAGACATTCGTCATTTACACTAATGTGTATCAAAGATGATAATTAATCACTCATCATTCACTTAGTACATTTTATATTCATCATTTACACAAATGTGTATCAGGGATTGACTCTATCGGATACAAGTATGTGAAGCAACAGAACGTGGTGAATGTTTGGGGCATATCCGATAGAGCCAGGATTCTGGGGGCTTGAATGATGAGTGAATGGAAGTGTGGTCCATTGGATTGGGCAAATGTGGGCTGTCTGGACATTGCTACTCCTCACCCTGCTCTAGGGTGGGAAAGGAGGTCCGTATGATGATGATGATGATGTATCAGGGATGATCATTCATCACTCATCATTTACTCAGTACTGTAGAAGGATCACTGTGGAGCCAGGGAACAGTGATGGTGTTGGCTAACACGTTACTGTGACAAGATTTTCACATCAGCAAAGAAGAGAGAGTGATGGACAGACAAGTACGATTGACTCCAGGATTAATGGGTACACCAAGAGGCCATGCTTGTTAGCAGACAATCAGAACAGAAGAGTACCCAGGTATTATTGACCAGATTATCCCCTACCGTGGCTATTGTTATTCTGAGACAGGCCCTGCTGTACTGTATTCCGGAAGGGGGTGTCAAAAAGTGAACATTGTTATACCAGGAATTCATAATCAAGGACATCATATACTGGATTCTTCATGTACATAGAATAGGAGTTCTTGAGTCCAGGTAATCTTTTAGCTATCTGTTTGTGGCCAGGCACCACAATCCTCAAAGGGAAACCAAGAACAAACTCCATTTTTCCGTGTCTTCTGCCGTCAGGCATCCTTCTTGCCATCCTATGCCACTCATTTATGTACCTCTATTTGACCTTTCTACCTCATCCTCAGTCTGCCACTCCTCATCTCCCTTCACCTCGGATACACCCTCTTAGTATCTCGCTTTTCGTATGTTCTGCTTGGTCAGACCAGCTTGGGCTACTCCTAACACCTTACAGCCCATTTATACAACTGCAGCGCTCCCAATTGTAATTATATGTCTGTCTGTCTCCATTTCCATGTAGCTCCACACACTCCTCTCATTAAATTGTTTCAACATCTCACTTGACTTGTCCTTCCAGGAAAGTCCTGGTTTCACATCCATATTTTATTGTCGGGGTCACAGTATTAGTATGCAACAATTTTTTCTTGCATGCTTACCCCTTATTCTTTGTCACCACCCTCAGTATGCCCACAAACCTCTATCTTTAACCCCTTAACCGCGGGGCCTCACTTTCGTGACGCTCGGGTGCAATGAATCATACCGCGGGGCGTCACTTTTGCGATTCTGTGTAATTTTGATTTCGCCCGGGCTTTCAAGTAGTTGCTTGTATCATCTGTCAGTACTGCCAGTGTTCAACAATAGTCAGAGCTTCTAATGTCATCTGTACTCCTATCCATTGTTGACAATTTAGCCATTTCTCCCCATTTTTGACACCCCTCCCTACCTCCCCTCCATTACCCTCTCCTTCCACCTGCCCCAGCTGCGCCGCGCTATGCAAATCTTGCCCAGATTTTTCCACTTATTTCATCCATTGAAATGAGCCCTATGCACTATTCTTATACAAAATAATTTATATAAAAAAGAAAAAAGGTAATCGATAGTGCCATACACCTGGAATTGGCTGATTATCACCTGACAACACCCCATGTGCACTCGTTCGCTAATTTTCCCTGCTTATTTCCCCTTGAAATATGCCGTATGACCTGTTCTCATTATAAAAATATATATAAGAAAGGAAGGGAGAAGCCTATGTGATATTTACATTCATCTGGAACTACCTAATTTATTATGTATTGTCTAGATTTCCTGCCAATCATTTCACGGGATATAAAGTAGCAGCTGTCACCACACTGACAATGTCAACCCTTGACAGCCCCATATCCACCTCGTCATTCAGTTCATTGTTGTCTCTTGAGGTGAAACCACATCTCACCTGCGCCCCTCCATTTCCGCCACTTCTAGAGGGCCCTGTGACCTCTACCCCTACTAAACCTCATGTGGGAAGGGGTAAAGGACTAAGTGACTCTGCTGTGGAGTGTGAACTGGCTATTTTATCCATGATAATGATGGACAGTGACTACAATCTTTCTGGTGAATCATGTGATGAGCCAGTGGAGGAAATGATGATAAACCCCCAGTACGAGTGCTTCAGTATCCCAAGTTCATCCTGGGTCCAAGGGAAAGGAGCCCTGATTACTGCAAGTGACAGTGTATAAAAATAAAATAGAAATGTATAGAATTACTAATTTAAGAATTTGAGTACAAATGCTTGAAGTAATGACAGTGAAAATGAAAGCTTTGCTCTCTACGCTAGTTTACTGAACGAGAAAGTGAATGCCTGGAGTGAAAATAAACTACTATTACTGAAGGAAACTTATAGATAAATACTGTATATATATATATATATATATATATATATATATATATATATATATATATACACACAGTGAGTCCTTGATATACGAAAGGAATAGGGACCAAAAAAAACTTTCGTAATTCGAAATTTCGTATATCGGAACGATTTTCCCCATTGAAATACACATATAAATGGGGGGATGCATCCCAGGACCCCCTCACCCCCACCTAAACTTCACCCCTCCCTATTAAGAAATAAGCAATACCTGTATACAATTGTAGAGAAGGAGGTGGCCATATTCTTGTACATCTCCTTTTTCTTCGTCACAGTTCCAATGGTGGAAACAGCAAGGCCTAAAGCACACTCAATCTCTGAGACTCCCTGTCCCTCCTCACGGGGTCTTATTATTTCCAATTTCCTTTTCAGAATTAGAGTATGGTGCTGCTACCTCTTTGCAGCGGGCTCCTCCAATGCTGGAGATGATGCAGGGCACTTGGGAGGCATGGCGAAACAATACGAAAAGGTGAAGGGCTGTGAAAGTTTCCTCACGGACAGCGAGGCTGTGAGGAGAGAAGGGATGTGGACTCAACTGAGAAGTGCACGAAAATTTGTTTACCAGAGAGGAGTTAGTTCGTTTTCTCTCAGCAAGCGAGTGCGAGTGCGGCGGTATGCACCGTGCCCATTTTGAATTTTTCGTACAGTATTCCATTAACCCCTTCATAGTTGCCGGCCTTGAACAACACTTCACTGTTTCCGTGTGAATGACGTTGAGTTAGGGCATTATAAAAAACTGCGAACAATTACGGGAAAGGAACGAAGGTCACTGGTGTGTGTACATGACCCTACTCTACCATCCCATCAGTCAAGCATTCTCTTCACTCCACGCCGATGTTTACGTGCTTATGTTACATGTGCCCTAATTTTGAGTAAGTTTCTTTCAGCAAGAGAACATAATTTACCACCCTCAAAATAGTCAGAAAAATATGGAAGACAAACTAGAGGAACATGGACTGAATTGGTATGGTCTTTATGCTGTATGCTTACACGAAAGATTATGGGTTTTACAATTTTAAGAGACGATATGGAACAAAAATATTTGCTAATCAGAAAAAAATTACTCTTTCGTCCCACATGTTCTCGTAGGTTAGCATTCAGTTCCACATTCTTCGTTCGGTATCACTCTTCCCAATATATTTCGGACTGACTGAGCACAGTTATTTCTGCTCCTTAGTGTACATTTACTGCTCATTCTTTTGTTTGTTCTTATGTGTATATGTGAAAGAGAGAGGACTGATACAAACAATAATGTATTCCATTATTGCTTTCACAGCTGCTGGCCCTGAACAACGCCTTACTGTACTGGTGTCAGTGATGTTGAATTAGGGTGAGCAAAAAAAAAACTGTGAGCAATTATGGGAAGGGAATGAGGGTCACTGGTGTGTTTACATGACCCTACTCTACCACCTCAAGTAATCTAGTGTTCACAGTTCACTTCGTCCCAGATGTTTTCGGCCGATGTAGACATGCTGATGTAACACGCATCCTAATTTTATTAATTCTTACACGAATCATAGCAAATCACAGGATGGATTTGGGGAGGGGGGGGAGGAAGCCAAGTGTGCCAGACGAGTCTTTTCACATATGTAAGAAAAAGAAATTGATTTTAGAACTTTGAAAAAATGGTCCCAAATCTGACCACAGTAGCTCGCAGATATCTGAACCCACAGCCATTGAGGGGGCTAAGCATACTTTTTACTTTCAGCAGTAAAAGCACCTTACCAAATCATTTCTTCCTGATGGTCTGTTATATTTTTCAGATTATTTCTGGGTTGGTTAATACAGTTAACGTTTCTTATTAAATCTGTTTCCTTGTCATTTTTAGCTGTTCTGGTGTGACAACTCTTGTTTATTTTGTTAACATAATGGCAGCAAGGACTGTTCTTCTCTAAGTGTTTAACTAAACCTGGCCTAACCGAGCTTAACTGTACCTAATAATTTTAACCTAACCTAACCTACAGTTGGGAAATTGGGAAACAATATCCACCTTTGAGCACGTTGAGTTTCTTCCACTGCGCTGGAAACTATCATAGGGGAAAGCGATGATAATAATGGGGAGGAAATTTTTCAGCAAGAAAAAGTAATTTGCCAAACTGAAAGTTGTCAGAAAATTACAGAAACAAGCTGGAGGATTATGCATTGCATTGGTAAGGTCTTTCTGCTGCTTCAAGTGTACAATGAAAGACTCGAGTATCTTCCCAAAGTCTGACGAATATCTATCTATCTATCTATCTATTGCCAGACGCCTCAATCCCATTTGGGGTGGCCACAAATAAATCGCCTCCAAGTCGCCCTGTCTCCCGCCATTTCACTGCCTTGCTCCCAACTCACCCCCCCCCTCTCTCATATACCTCTCCACCCCATCCCTCCATCTCATCCTCGGCCTCCCCCTCCCTCTTTCCCCCTCCATCTCACTCATATACACTCTCTTCGTCAGTCTTTCACCCTCTATCCTCTCTACATGGCCAAACCACCTCAGTGTGTTCCTCATAACGCTTCCTATCACATCCACATCCACACTACAACGTTCCTTTATATCCTCATTCGTCAGCCTGTCTCTCTACGTGACTCCACAGGCTCCTCTTAGACAACTCATTTCTACTGCTCTCACTCTCGACTTGTGTCCTTCCAACAATGTCCAAGCTTCACTTCCGTACGTTAGAGTTGGTATCACAATACTGTCATGTAGTAACTTTTTCACTTCCATGCTCACTTCCCTGTTTCTTATCACTGCTTTCAAAGAACCAGCAACCCTTCTTCCCTGCTGTACCCTTTCAAGCACTTCATCCTCCAAACCTCCATCCTTACTCATCACACTACCCAAATACTTAAACGTACTCACATTTTCCAATTCCTCACCATCCAACCTCGCTGTACATTCACTAACTTCACCTCTCTCAAAGACCATCACTTTACTCTTCCCTACATTCACCTTTAGGTTCCGTTTCTTACACACTCTCTCAAACTCATCCACCAAGCCTTGCAGCTCCCCTTCGTCTTCACTCAACAACACAGTATCATCTGCAAACAACAGTACAGGGAGTTTTCAAACACTATCCTCTCTCACCAGGGCCACTCCAACATCCACTACCCTACCTTGTACCTCTTTTATTACCCCATCCATGTACAGATTGAACAACCATGGAGACATGACACATCCCTGTTTCAACCCAACTTTCAAAGAGAAAAATTCACTTAGTTCACCATCCACACGCACTGCAGCCTTCGCACCATCGTACATACTCTTCACAGCATTCAACAACTTCCCATCTACTCCATATATTCTTAACACTTTCCACAATCCTTGTCTATCCACCTTGTCATATGCTTTCTCCAAATCCATGAAAGCCGCATACAACTTCTTTCCCTTCTCTAGACGAATATAGTGTGGAAAAATCGAACCATTTGAAACACGCACCAGTAGAAACAGGGTTTTCATTGTATTTCGCCTGGTGTAAATTTTCTTCAGACTGAACTGGGAAGATAGTTGTGTCTTTCATTGTACATTTACCGGTAAATAAAGCATTCTAACTACTGTATTTCCAATTTCCTCTGAAGAGTGAGAGTACAATGCTGTTTCTTCTTTGCACCTGGTTCCCCGGATGCTGGAGATGATTCAGGGCACTGGGGAGGCATGGTGAAAATACGAAAAAGTGAAGAACAGCGAAAAACAGCGTAATGCACAGTGAAGCTGAGAGGAGAGGACGGACGTGACTCAACTGGGAAGCGTGCAAAAATGTGTTTACCAGAGAGGGGTTAGTTCGTTTTGTCGCCGCAAGCGAGCGCAGCGCTGTGCAGCGCACCCATTTTGAATTTTTTGTATTTCCTCTCGTATCGTTTTTCGTACCATCGAGACAGATACTTTCGTATTGTGGAATTTGTCCTACATTTATCGCTTTCGTACCATTGCAAATTGGTACTTTGAGTTTTTGTATTTCAAGGACTCACTATATATATATATATATATATATATATATGTATATATAAGTGTAATAAAGTAATAGACATATAAAATGTGAGTGTGTTTATGAATAATAAATGACAGAATACCAGCGGGGAACGAGCGTGGGTGGGAAGGTGGTACGCGCTTGTAATTTACATTGCTTTCACAGTGTTTTTTTTTTCTTTTTGGAATATGGATTCCAAACTACTTGAAAATCATAGAATAGTGTTTCTAGTGATAATATCAGGCTGTGGTAATCATATTACTGGGTGTCAGGAAGTGTAAAGTGGAGACTTCGTTACCCAACTTCAGAAGTCTCCACAAGTCCTACGGTAGTTGACGAAGGCTCAACATACATCCCAGGAGAAAACTGAAGGTATGTGCCATATGCATATGTAATTATAATATTCTAGGACTAATAACTGATTTTTGGCCAATATTTTTAAAAGTCAGTTGGAGCGCGAATATCCCCGCATGAGGTGCATGGACCGCCTCCGACATGCCCGCACTGAAGGGGTTAAGTAATGAAAGTATAGTTTTGACAAAGAGATAATAGTGCTATTGTCATAACTGAATTTTCTGGCCAACATGGCATGCAATTATTACTGGTGTTCTAAGTATCATGATATAACTTACTAACAGGATCTCAGCCAGTCTGGGGAGTGGGTGGGAAATAACACATATTACATGTACAGGTACTTCATTGGGTAGCTTGCTTGAAGGTGATATTTTTATGATTTGTGATATGTTGATACATGGGTGTTTGATCTTGTTTCCCATCACATAGAGAAAGTGTATATAGATAGTACGGTGAAAGGGTATATGTGAGTGCTTTTGAAAGTGTGAGTAGATGCAGTGATCCAAAATATAAGAATGATGGATATGATAAATGAGTGTGTCAAAAAGCAAGGTAAAAGAAGTTGAGAAGGCTAAGAAATTAACATGGAATCAAAGTAATTAGATAAAGTACCGGCATGGAGAGAGATTCTCATAGCAGAATTGCACTTTTTTTTTTTTTTTTTTTTTTTTTTTAGCCAGTAGAATAATTGTCCCACAAGTGAATGTGAAGCACGGAGATGTGAAATGCTCCCATCTGTAATTTAAAAAAAAAAAAAAAAAAAAAAGGAAACTGGCTGTAAAATTGTTGGTGAAAAAAGGGGCGTAAATAACAGTAATATACTTTTGCATGGCAAAGGTTAAATGATTGGGAAATTTTTACAAGTTTATCTGAGTTGACAGAATTACATGGGTGAATCCCCCAAGCCAGGACCAGTGGATCATATAGCTCTGCATGGCAAGATATCCTTGGAGAGCCCACTACATCTCTCACCAGAAATATGCTGCCTTGATGCGGGCTGAAACTGCCACCCCTACAGTCATGAAGCATGAGCACTACCACTGAGTTATTCTGGCCCCAGTTGGTTGTTTAGTCACTGTGGCAGGGAGCTCATATAAACAATGCGTGGTTGATGTGGCGGAACTAGGATTCTGAAGACAGATAATGTGTGAATGATGTTTGCTCCATTTCACTGAGCATGCTCTTTGATCATTCTACCTCTGTCTTTGTCTCTGGGTTCTGCTTGTCTTAGGTGGGACTGAGTTAGGATGATGATGATGATGATGATAAGTGACTGAGGGTAATGGCAGAAGAGAGGAAAGCTTTATGTGGTTTGGCAGATTCATATCTGTTGAAGTTAATGATGGTCCCGAATTCTTTCACACAGCTCCTGAACAAGATTTTGGGCCGAATACAGAAAATTCTACAGCCAGCATTCTCAGAAAAAATCAGAGCCAAGAGTAGGCCCATCAACAGTGCAGATTTGAACACCGCTGATTCACTGTAATGCAGGAGACAGTTTCAAGTGTCTAACAGCATTTACCAAGTTATCAACAAAACACTGAGAAGCTGACAGTACTTTATGGACTTAAAATACAATTTCAGCCTCTGCAAAGTAATATAACTGCTGCAGTAACTTTTCTGTTCATTTGCATATGCAGAATGTACAAGTTATGGTACAAATTCTTACGTGGAAACAATATTTCCTAGTGAATCCATCCTTGTCTCACTTGAGGAGTTTGAAATCACAGTGAAGAATATCTTTGCACTGGTTACATGTCATGATGAGAGACTGGTGGATTTCTTGATTTTTTATGATTAACAGTCTAAGCAGATCCAGTTCTGTTCTGTAAGTGATTAATAGTTTTAAAGGAAAAACGTATATGCATTCACTGCATAGAAATTTTGTGCAGTCATCCACACCAGGTCTGTGTGTAACCAAGCATTATCTGATCTCTTGCTGTTGCAGTACATGTATTATCACTCATTCAGAGAAGTAGGATTAGACATAAAAGAACATGTGTTAAGTATGATTTTTTTTTTTTTTTAGGTCAAGAAATAGGCCATTTAATACAGAAGAATTGTTTGAATACTATAGTTTTGCATAACAAATATGTTTCCTTTGTCATTTACTTTATTGTTTGCAGGGACACACTATTTTCTTGCTAAACCACATAACTCATGGTTTGTTATACTCATTAATGTTCAACCTGCATGTGTTTTTTAATATATATATATATATTAGTGGTGGGTGGGGGGCACTCACCATCCACTCACTTGATGTAGAGCTGCTGTTGGGTATCTGCCCTTTCCTCTCCTCCATCCTTCTTTCCTTCCATCCTCTTCTGTCTTTCTTTCCTTCATTCTTTCCTTGTCCTTCTGCCTACGGGTGACTTTACACTCCCTCTTCTGTCTTTCTTTCCTTCATTCTTTCCTCTTCCTTCTGCCTGTGGGTGACTCTACACTGAGTGACAAGCCAAATGGTTTCCTGAACACCAGGAAACCATTTACTTTGCTGGGTGGTAACCATATAACCAAATTTTGGCACCTGGTGGTTTAGTGGGTAATTATTGCACTCCAATCGGATTGAGCCAGTGAAGGTTTACTTCCAAGGGATGGTTGGGGTTAATTTATCATGTAATTCCACTCAGGGATGAGTGAGGCTGGTCACTCTCATCTTAAATGTTGAGACCAACTGCCTAGCCTTGGGCTCCTACGCTCCTCATGGGGCAGTGTAGGATTGGATGATGGATGGATGGATGGATATAGATATATATATATATATATATATATATATATATATATATATATATAGATAGATATATATATATATATATAGATATATATATATATATATATATATGTAGTCTGTGTGTATGACATTTCAGCATTCATGTCAGTCCTTGCTTACACTGAAGGAACTGACAACCATAAGTAAGCTTAATGGTCAGTAATTACAACACTTGTTTTTGTTGAGGAGAGAGGCCTTTACTTCATGGTTTCAGAAGAAACAGCCCATCAGAATATTACAGGACAGGATTGGTGAGTTCAGATGAAGCCCAGCTGGAATTGTACTGACTTGCTCTGCATCAATCTGTGATTCTTTTTGTGATGGGTGCCATATTGTAATCCTCAGTACTCCTAGAATTTCTTCTCACTTACTCCCATACAGTTATGTGTATGCTCTTGGTCTTTACTCGGTTATCCTGAGTTCATCATTGAAGGTGCCATGCACTTTAGTTATTCATGGCAATTTGCAGTGGAGTGAATAGAGCACTAGACTTGGGACTGTGAGGTCAAGTAGTTGAGCCTGACTGATGTATCGAAGTCAGTGGATCTGAATATGAAATCACCATTTTATCTGCTCATATATTTGACCCCACTGAAATGCCATAAAACTCACTCACTACTAACTTGATGCCAGTTCTTAATGTGATATATTTAGAGTATTGTAATGAGAAGATGGGTATTCTATGCCCAAGTTTGAGGTGCCTTTCTTCCCAAGTCCCTCCATTATTTGTCTCCCTCAGTCCTTCAAGCCATCTGTCACTCACTCAGCAGTTGCTTTCTTCATATGGCAAAGACAACACCAGATTAAAGGAAGTCTCTCTTCCTGCTGTGGAAGGTGTTTTTAAATACTATTCTGCCCCATCATGCTGTTCTTTGTGAAGATACTCTCTCACAGGAATCAAGAACTCCTGCGCAGAATGGCTGACCTGTGTGCAACTGGAGATAATGTTATCATACTTTAAAGCACAGTTTACATTGCCAGCCAGATCATATGAGCATTTCTTATAAATATTTTCTTTTGGGACTCAAGGAGCAATTCTTATATAATTAATTAAGTGCTGTAGAGTTACAGTATCTCTTCCCTTAGCTTCAATTAGTGTTGAGAGTTACATTGATCTCTGCATGCTTATGCTTGTTTGAATTAAAGTTGGTGCTTTTCTTGAGGTGCATCTGTAACTAGCTGTTGGAGGGGAAATAGGTGCTTGTTTTAAAACTTCAGCTACATGATTGCTGTTCGCACCTGCTGAAAAACATCTGAAGTATTTTAGAAACAAAAGAGATTTTGTTTTTCAGTTTTTGAAAGCGTTTCCTTTTATGGATAATTTTTGGTTGTATTACAGTGTCGGAGTACATTAATATGACATTAAAAAATTGTCAAGAGAAGTTGTTTTTCATTTTGAAATCTCAAAAATATTGTTACAGCTGTACTTCCATAGTTATGATTAATGGGGGACTTCTGGAAATCATCTGCCACCAGATGTCTCTCAGTGTTAACAGCTTCTTTGTCCCAAGCACGTGTTCAATTACCATAATCGGTAATAATGATAAAGGGGGTATGTCTACCCCCTTTATCATTATTACCGACTATGACTAAACACAAGAATAAGATTCAAAACAAGCCTGAGGACACTAAATCACCCAAGGGGATGAGAGTGGGTTCATGGAATGTGGGAAGTTTGAGGGGAATAGCAGGGGAAGTCGTTGAGGCATTCAGTAGAAGGTGGGTGGATGTGGCATGTTTACAGGAAGTCCGGTACGGGGATGGATCAGCCAGAAAGATTGTTGGGAAGGATTGCTGCTATAAGTTGTTTTGGCAGGGGGGTCAGATGGATATAGGGGTGTGGGTGTGTTGGTTGCTGAGATATGGGTAGAATATGTTATGAATGTTATGAGAGGAAGTGATAGGATATTGGTAGTGAAAATTTTGTTCGGAGAAATGATGACTGCAATTATATTGGCATATGCTCGACAGGCAGGCTTGGATGAGGTAGAAGGATAGGTTTTGGGATGACTTAATATGTGTAGTAGTTGGTATGGGGGATGATGAGATAGTGGTTTTGGGAGGGGACTTAAATGATCATGTAGGTGGAGCAGCTCAAGGTTATGAGGGAGTACATGGGGGTCGTGCGTATGGTGTAAGGAATGCGGAAGGGGAAAGGATACTTGAGTTTGGGAAGGCATCGAACATGATTGTGTGCAACACATACTTTAGGAAAAGAGAGAGTAGGTTAATTACGTACAAGTCTGCAGGAAATAGCCATCAGATAGAATATTTTCTGGTCAGGAGGACTGATAGGAGGTTAGTGAGGGATGTCAAAGTTATAGGAAGTGAGGAGTGCATGCAGCAGCACAAACTATTGATTTGTGATGTGGTGCTTAAAGAATGAGTGATGAAAAAGAGGACTTATGTACCTAGGAGGAAAATATGGAAGCTGGAGAACCAAGTAGTAAGGGATGCCTTCTATATCGAGATGAGGAAAGTGGTGGCTGAACAGGGAGCCATAGTCAGAGGTGTTAATGAACAGTACAGAGCCCTCAAGAACAACTTCTTGAGAGTTACTGATGTAATATGCAGCTGGAGAGGCCCACCAAGACATAAAGTAACTTGGTGGTGGGATGAGGGCGTAGAAGCTGCAGTTAAGGAGATATGAAGGCTTTTCCGGGAAAGGAAGAAGGGTGGTAACAAGGAGGAATACTTGGCTGCCAAGCGTAGGGCTAGAGGAGAGGTATACAGGGCGAAGTCTGAGTCACAGAGACAATTACTTGATAACGTAAATCATGGGGAAAGGAAAAATATGATATTCAAGGTGGCAAATCAGATGAAGAGGGATAATTGGGATATTATAGGTGAGCAATGTGTGAAGAATGATGAAGGGAGGGTAATGGTGAACAGTGGGGATATTAAAGATGCATGGAGAGAGCATTATACCTGATTGTTGAATGAGGAGTTTGACTGGGACAGGGAAGGTTTGGAGCCAGTAGATCCAGTGTGTGGTCCTTGGCCTTTGATTGACGCTGCTGCGAGGCAATAAGCAGGATGGGGGGGGGGGGGGGAAGGCAGCAGATGTGCGTGGATTGACTGCCGAAATGTTGAAGGCCTCAGGAGATATAGGGGTGGGGTTAGTCACTGACCTGATAATTGTGATTACATATGAGTGTGTTGTCCTAGATGATTGGTTGAAGAGTGTAATTGTAAATGTGTACAAAGGGAAGGGTGATGCCCTGGAAAGAGGAAATTATAGAGGTACAAAGCTTTTAGATCAGATAATGAAGGTAATGGAGAGAGTTTTAGAAGGTATGATTAGAGAAAGAGTGAATATTGATGAGATGCAGTTTTGGTTTATGCCAGGCAGGGGAACCACGGATGCCATATTCATTGTTCAACAGCTTCAGGAAAAATATATTGGGAAGAAAAGGGATCTATATTTTGTTTTTGTTGATTTGGAAAAGGTCTTTGACAGAGTCCCTAGAGAGGTGGTGAAGTGGGCAATGAGAAAGTTTGGCATGGAAGAGTGGCTGGTTAGGGTGGTTATGGCCATGTATATGGGTGCTCGCACCCAGGTAAGAGTGAATGGAGATTTAAATGATGAGTTTTCCGTGAAAGTTGGTGTGCATCAGGAGACAGTTTTGAGTCCCATGTTGTTTATCATGGTACTTGAAGCCCTCTCACATGACTTCAAAAACTGACTCCCGTCGGAGATGTTGTATGGTGATGATTTGGTGTTGATTGCAGAGAATGAAAGGAAGGCAGAGGAAAGATTTAGGAAGTGAAGAGATGGTATGGGGCACAAGGGCCTAAGGGTAAATGCAGATAAAACAAAAATGATGATATCTAGGGTTGGTGGCGGTACTGTCAGAGACGAGGGAGAGTGGCCATGTGCAGTTTGCCACAAGGGCATGGGAAGTAATTTGATCTTGTGCAGTGTTTGTGATAAATGGGTGCACAAGAGATACAGAGGTAGACTGCGAGATATTGCTGATTTTATGTGTGCGGCGTGTCGGGGAGAGCAGGTGGAGATTGTCAGGCACGAAAGGATTGAACTTGCTGGTGAGTGTCTTGAGTGTGCGGAAGAGATTTGTTATTTGGGAAACATTTTATGTGCTGGAGGTGAGGCTGGAGCTAGCTTTGTGGCTAGGATGAGAAGTGGTTGTAAGAAGTTCAGAGAGCTGTTGCCTCTCCTGACATTGAGAGGACTCTCCCTATGTGCTAAGGGGTCTTTGTATGCATCATGTGTTAGGAGTGTGATGCTGTATAGTCGTGAAACCTGGGCAGTAAAGGAGGAGGATTTTCGCAGGCTCAAACGCACAAAAATGACAATGATTAGGTGGATGTGCAGTGCATCCCTGCCTGCAAGGGCTGGGGGGCTGGATTTACGATGGATGAGTTCAGAGGTAGGTTGGGACTGGAGTGTATTGGTGTTGTGATGAGGAGAGGTAGATTGAGGTGGTTTGGACATGTGGAGAGGATGGGGGATGATAATTGAGTGCAGAAGGTGAGAAGTGTGCGAGGGGTAGACAGAGAAAGACATGGGACTTCAGGGTTCAGGGACTGAACTGGGAGGCTGCCATAGATTGTGCAGTAAGGAGAGCCGCCTTTAGGTGACCAAGGCCGACGCATGCAGGCATGGTGGAGCCTTAAAAAATGAAACAAAACGATGTGAGAACCTGTGTGACAAAATGCCATTGTACATGAAATAGCAGCCATGACAACTGGGGGCATCACAACATCCCCAGGAGGTGACAATGGAGGGGTAGGTAGGGCGTGTGTGATGTCTTTGCAATATGGGCATATGTCCCACATGGCTGCGCTCCCCTGTTGCATGGAGTGCATCCAGCTTGAACATCTTAGTCCAGGTGCATTACCTTCCAACTGGGGCAACCCTCGCCAGGATCGGGGTGGAGCTACTAACTTAGCTCCAGGCAGCATCCCAATGATGGCCGGTAGCTGCACAACTAAAGAGACTGCAGCCGCTCAATAAAAGCAACGGCCTGTAGCCGTGCGCAAGCAATGGTCTGCAGCCATACACAAGCAACGGCCTGCTTCCGTGAAACAGTGACGGCCGGTAGCTGCACATACAAGTGACGGTCGGTAGCCGCACACATAAAGAGACGGCCTGTAGCCACTCATAGTGCTGCCCACCCCTCCTGCAGAACCCGTGACGGCCGGCAGCTGCATGTGGGGAGAGAAAGGTACACCCTCCTGCAGTTGCCTCGAGGGGCATGATATGGGTGGTGGCCGGCAGCCGCAGCAGTAGACACGGGGGGGGCCTGTAGCCGCCCCTCGCCTACACGTCTCCCCTCTTATGGGATTTTGGTGCTGGTCGGTAGCTATGTCCTTAAGCAGGTGACGGTCAGTAGCCACACTCGCTTGCGGTCCCATCAGCAAGTTGGGCCCTGGCGATGGCCAGATGCTGCACCGATGGGAAAGGGACGGCCTGTAGCTGCCCTCCTCCTGTTGCCCAAGGGACCTCGGCAATGGCCAGTAGCCATGCCAGGGAGGGATGCCATAAAAGTCCCTTGCCCCCTGTGACTATAACCTGAGGGTAACCCCTGCTTGAGCCACCTCCAACTCCCCAGACTGAGGCAGCCCTCAGAAGGAGAGCCTCCTTATAGAGGACTGGTGGAAAGGCCCTGTGTTATCCCCGGGGTTGCACTCCATCTAGCCGGCACCAGAGGGAAACCAACGCCTGTCGGACTAGCAATGCTGCAGCCCTACCTTGACGGCGAAGCAACGGAAGCACCTGCAGAGGCTGTTTGGCCTCAGTCCTAAGGGCCAAACCCCTGTGCCCAGCCCTGTCAGCATGGAGCCTTTCACCACGCCTGACCACAGCCCACAACGGAGGATGACGCCCCTACGCGTAGTCCCATGGCCCCTAGACAAGAGGACGCCTGAAAGGACTCTACCGACTCTGGGCCAACACCTGTGAGTCACCGGCCCCCTCCGCCCCCAACAGCCCGCTCCATTGCTCAATACACCTACCGTGACTTTGATTCAAGTGCCCGTGGAGTGAAAGTCAGAACTGACAGCCAGTGTTTAGAATGCTAGTGACAATGCCTAACTATCCTAACTCCACTGAGTGTGAAGTGGGACACAAACGTTAGTAACAGTGCCTAACCTTGATAACTCCACTTAGTGTAACACGGGACATGAACATAATAACTGTGAAGTATTTGTAGCCCAAGAGCAAAGTGTAATTCCATCTGCACTTAAGTACAATGTCTGTCTTCCACTCTCGAGACTGCTGGTATCCTGCGTGATACTCATAATCTATCTGCCAGTCCGAGTCTTGACTTTTGTATAGAGTCCTGTGAGATTGTCTGTCTGTCCCGTTATAGAGAATTTGGTAACATACATGTAAGATAGTTGTTCAGAATTTTTGTTGCCCTGTTCCTGTCACATTGTATTTTAGCTTCGGTCTAGAAAGGGAACCCAGCTAAGCCTTAGGTGTTGTTAGGATGGGAAGTTGACCTAAAACACCTAGCATAACCGTGGTGGACAGCAGTGGTTCTTGACCTGGGGAAAACAGAATACAGAGAGGAGCAAAACAGGGAAGTCACCAAAATTGCAACAAAACTAGATGTACAATTGCCCAAACATGATCAGGAACAGTTCGAAATACACACGTACCTATGCAGAGTCAAGCCGCAGTTAGATATTTGTGTAGAAGATGACAGACAGAAAATCGCAGTGACTCTACTACTTTTGGGCAAAGCAGTGGCCAGTATCGCACCCAAAGTCGTCCCCGAACTGACGTGGACAAATCTCACTAAAATAGTAATTCAAGCCATCACCCCCTACCAAGAGGACACCCCACAAACAAGTCTTCCAACCACAAGGAGAAACAAAACCTTATTTCAATCAACTCCTGGGAGTTCTCCGCGTGTAGCTACCGGTGTCCTCTTCATAACATCCAGGAGCAACTCCTCATCCACTACCTCCTCCAACTACGGGAGTAACACCGTGTTCACGGCCATCATACGTGACGGAGTACAAACGGCCACCGTACGCCCTTCAGTTACTTCCCGAAGGGCAGGCAGGCCCATGGCTACGGCCACTGAACGTTCCAGGGTAGACAGACCCACGGCTATGGCCTCTGCACGTACTGGAGAGGGCGCGGCCTCCTTGCACCCCTCTCCTGCCTTTTCCTCCTTTGGGAGCAGCATCACCAGCACAGTCACTGTACGTGCGGGGAAAGGGGCGACCATCATATGCCCTTCAGCTGTGGGCCCTAGAAGTCACGAACCACGTTCACGGCCACCGTATGTGACGGGGAAGGAGCGGCCACTGTATGCCCTTCGTTCGTGATTCTGAAGGCCCTCCCGAAGCAGGAGGTCCCTTGCGTGGCCGACCCTTTCCCTCTCGGCTGCGTGGGACACCCTTTGTCTCCCTACAGGAGTGGTTCCCCGGAGGTGCTGCCGGAGTGGTGGCGTGGCCCGATCCAAACCCTACCACCTACCCCTGGGAGGTCCCTGCCCCTGATGGACGCCCGACGGAGACGGCGCTGCAGTTCACCCCTGATGGTGCTTCCCCCTGCAGGCGGCCGCAGCCCCCAGACCCCCAGGCCTGACCAGCAGCCCCCAGACCCGGGCAACCCAGGCTCTCTCTCTCCCCGGAGCTAGAGGCAACAGGCCCACCTCCTGCAGCTGTTTGGCCCTAGTCCCGAGGGCCACCACTCAGGTCGAGGCCCCCAGACCGGAGGGCCTCCCTGCACCCCACCGACGAGGCTCCAGTACGAGGGCCTCCTCCCAGGTCGAGGCCCCCAGACAGGAGGGCCTCCCTGTACACTGCCGACGACTACGACCCGGGCAGTGACGCCCGTGCAGGGAGTGCGTTGCCCCTTGCAGGAAGGCTCCCCATAGGGCCTCCCCCTCACGCCCGGGCACCGCAGCAGATTATACCCAGGAAATATGGGTTTATAGTGACCTCAACGCCTCTTGTGTCGTGAACAGTCGAGACGGGAATGTATAGTGACAAGTGACGAAGTGAAGGCCCGAATAATAAGTGACTAAGTTACCAATAACACACTAATGCCCGATACCCAGCAGAATAGAAAATACCAATAACTATATACAGGAGAACTTATAGAAATCATGGGTCAAGATCAGTGGTGCGCAGGAGAATCAAAGACCTGTGAATAAGTGCTACTGCGACTAAGTGACTTTATCGAGTGTCGTGACCCACACCCTGCATACATATAGTAATATTCACTCCCCTAACCCTTGGCCCTGTCCTCCCCTAGTGTCTTATAGTAATATTCACTCCCCTAACCCTTGGCCCTGTCCTCCCCTAGTGCATCGGACTTAATATATAAAATATCAATTCTGCCTATAAACAGTATACGGGCATCGTGATATTAGAACCCGTTATCCATGTGTAAGTGAAGAGTACTATGTCCTGAGTGTAACTGTGAACATTTGTATTAAAGGCTAACTTTGTGTCCCTGTCCAAAGCATATCCATTATCTCTCTGTTTTATATTGTAACGGTGTAGGAATTAAGACAATAGATGTGTTAAGGTATACTGCCTGGTTTTTATGTCCTGTTCCTTTGTAGGTGCTTTACTTCTGGTCCGGAAAGAGGACCCCGCTCATTCGCTGGTGTTCTTAGGATGAGAGGTTGGACTAAAAACACCCAGCATAACACTGGTGGCCAGCGGTGGTTCTGGATCCGATTAAATCACGGAGGAACAATAAAGGAAACTTGAACAATGGCAGCCAAACCTCACATCCAATTGCCAAAATTCAGCCCGGAGCAATATGACATTGACGTATACTTGGATATGGTCAAACCCCTCCTAGACATCGGGTTTGACTCCGACAGAGAAAAGATAGCCGTCACACTACCCAGCCTGGGCAAAATATTCGCCACTGTTGCAACAAAAGTTGTCCCAGAATTAACATGGGACCAATTCTCACACATCATGAAGCAGGCTGTCATGCCTTCAACGAGCAGAGTTGCCGCTCTCTCTCAACTTGACGCCCTCACCTATGACGGTAACCTAGACGACACTTTTGTCCAGGCACGGCGGCTCGTTAGCGCCGCTTATCCCGAGTCAACCACAAACACTCGGGATCTACAGAGTTTCAACGCCCTGCTGAGAATTCTCCCTAGCACAATCAGGGAGCACTTCACCATCTATGACCCCTCGGGGAACATGGATCAGGACCTACAACTCGTCCAACGCCTCCTCGCCGCCCATCCCATGCCACAAACTATCCACGCGGTGAGCAAATTCCTTACAACCAAGACCCCGCCACCAAAACTAAAGCCGCCGCCCCACCAACCCACCACGGAGCCGTCTCCTATTATTCCCAGGGCCCACCCACAGAAAAAACGCCCCAATCCCAGGGACCAGGGCAACCTCATCTCAATTAATCCCTGGGAATTTATGGCCTGCAGTCGCACCTGCCCCTTGCACGACATTAGAGAGCAGCTCAAGGCAAGCAGATGCAGGACCCTCACACAGAGGCACAGAAAGGTATCCTCCCTAGAGGACGATGCCCAAGAAGACGATGCCCCGCCCCTAGTCTACCCAGGACCAGGTGACGAGGAACACGATGAACACGTCAACGCTCAGCAGATGAATTTTTAGGTCCGCCCCCGCACCTCCCCACGGTGGTGGGGGCCACTTCACATAAGTACAGACCCCCAAGTCTACGACAAAATTCGCCTGAATGGAGTCAAGGCTAGACTACTGGCGGACACAGGAGCTGCCAGGTCATGCCTGTACTCTCACTTCTACTCCCGCCACACTTCTGCTTTCGGCCCCCTTCTCCCCACCTCAGCCAACCTCGTAGACGCGGGGGATGGTCCCCTGCCCATCCGTGGGAAAACCCGGGCCCTTCGGACTGACACCCACCAACAAGTATCCACCAATCACCCTTTCATCATATTCGACTGCACATGCCGTTAGTATGATGGATACCTAGGGCTGGACCTCTTGCAAAAACTTCACACCACGATTGACTGTCATCAACGCCGCCTCCACTTCAGTCCAGCCCCTCCCCCCACCAAGCATCAAAAACAAACACACACACACACGCGCACACACACACACACACACCCCTGACACTGACCTCACCCAACCCCTCTGTACATGCAACCCCACCCCAACCTCACCCAACACCACTTCCCCACTCTCCATCATCATCATCATCCTCACCTATACTGACCCCCTCTCCATCTTTCTCCACCACTATCGCCTCCACGGTCACCATCCCGCCCCACCACGAAGCTTGGGTTGAACTAAACAGACCCTCAGGTACCTCTGTCGTTTCCTCCCCCTCCTTACCTGCCGGACCCCTCTAATCATGTTTAGTATCCCCCACCTTCCTTCCCCCCCCCCCTTGCCCGAGCAATCCGTATTGCTAACCTCACCGCAACACCACTGACCCTACCAAGAGGACTCATCATTGGTGACACGGAAGAAGCCAAGCCATGCCAAGCACCACCTTCTAACCACCCCACCCTCCCTGACCTACCTCCGCACCTGTCCCCTTCCCAAACCAACAGCCTCTGACAATTACTCCTGACTTTCAGGACCTCTTTTCATTTGGCCCGACAGACCTCGGCCACACCACCTATCTCAGTCATGAGATACACATGACTGGACAACCCATTCGTCAACCATCACACCGCAGAAACCCTAAGCAGCGTGCAGAAGAAGACCGGCAGGTCCAGGACATGCTCGATGCTGGTGTAATCTCCAACTCCACCAGCCCGTGGTCCTCCCCCGTCATACTTGTGAGGAAAAAAGACGGAACCATGTGATTCTGTGTTGATTACCAATGATGTCACCATCAAAGACGCCACACCCCTACCCAGAATCGACAACTCCCTACACGGCTCCTCATGGTTCTCCACCCTAGACCTGCAATCGGGATACTGGCAGGTCCCCATTCACCCAGACGACAAACAAAAGACCGCTTTCTCAACCTCAAACGGGAAACACTATGAGTTTAACGTCCTCCCCTTCGGACTCTGCAACGCCCCAGCCACATTCTCCCGCGTCATGGAATCCGTCCTGAGCGACCTGACCTGGGAAATCTGCCTGGTCTACCTAGATGACGTCATAGTCTTCAATCACACCTGGGCTGACCACCTCCACCGCCTCAAACAGGTGTTCCTACGCATATGCCAGGCTGGCCTTAAACTCAAACCAACAAACTGCGTCCTAGCCGAGTGATCCGTCTCCTTCTTAGGACACGTGATCAGAGCCGAGGGCATCTCACCTGACCCCGACAAACCACGTGCGATTGCTGACATCCCTCTACCTCGAGACGTCCACGAAAGTAAGGCCTTCCTAGGCCTAACTTCATGTTACAGACCCCCAGGCCTGACCAGCAGCCCCCAGACCCGGGCAACGCAGGCTCTCTCTTTCCCCAGAGCCAGAGGCGACAGGCCTGCCTCCTGCAGCAGTTTGGCCCTAGTCCCGAGGGCCACCACTCAGGTCAAGGCCCCCAGACCGGAGGGCCTCCCTGCACCCCATCGACGAGGCTCCAGTACGAGGGCCTCCTCCCAGGTCGAGGCCCCCAGACAGGAGGGCCTCCCTGCACACCGCCGACAACTACAACCCGGGCAGTGACGCCCCTGCGGGCAGTGCATTGCCCCTTGCAGGAAGGCTGGCCATAGGGCCTCCCCCTCACGCCCGGGCACCGCAGCAGATTATACCCAGGAAATACAGGTATATAGTGACCACAACGCCTCTTGTGTCGTGAACAGTCGAGACGGGAATGTATAGTGACAAGTGACGAAGTGAAGGCCCAAATATTATAAGTGACTAAGTTACCAATAACACACTAAGGCCCGATACCCAGCAGAAAAGAAAATACCAATAACTATATACAGGAGAACTTATAGAAATCGTGGGTCAAGATCAGTGGTGCGCGCGAGAATCAAAGACCTGTGAATAAGTGCTACTGCGACTAAGTGACTTTCTCGAGTGTCGCGACCCGCACCCTGCATACATATAGTAATATTCACTCCCCTAACCCTTGGCCCAGTCCTCCCCTAGTGCATCAGACTTAATATATAAAATATCAATTCTGCCTATAAACAGTATATGGGTATCGCGATATTAGAACCCATTATCCTGAGTGTAACCGTGAACATTTGTATTAAAGGCTAACTTTGTGTCCCTGTCCAAAGCATATCCAGTATCTCTCTGTTTTATATTGTAACGGTGTAGGAATTAAGACAATAGATGTGTTAAGGTGTACTGCCTGGTTTTTATGTCCTGTTCCTTTGTGGGTGCTTTACTTCCGGTCCGGAAAGAGGACCCCGCTCAGTCGCTGGTGTTCTTAGGACGAGAGGTCGGACTAAAAACACCCAGCATAACAGTGAGATCCCACAACTGCTGGATTTTCAGGCCCGCCCCCGCACCTCGCCACGGTGGCAGGGGCCACCTTTCATAAATATTGCCCCCCAGTCAACAATGAGACTGAATGGTGTAAAAGCGAGGCTTCTGGTCAACATGGGAGCGGCCAGATCGTGTCTCTACAGCCATTTCTACTTCCGATGTCAGGACTCCATATTACAATTACAAATCATAATAGATAGCATGATGGATAGATAGATAGACAGAAGCAGCAAGTCAGGGGATGAGATAGGTAGTGTGTCAGCGAGAATCGAGCAATGGTAAACATGCTTACACACTCAAGGAATGCTTGATAGGCACACGAACAGTGCCTCTTGACCATACACACACATACTCACACACAGGCCTCTACAAGCTTCACATCAGAATATTCCACGTGACATGACCCCTGGTAAAATAGGAATCTAGGAAGCAGAACTCAGAAGGAGGCAAGCCATAGAACCATCAATTAGTGGAGAGAGTGAATAAGAAGAGGGGTCCAACTAGACAGCATATTAAGTCTCTGTATAATACATACGCTGCTCAACTTAGACTTTCTCTGAAGATAATAAATCAAGATCAACTCCCTGTATTCATCTTTAACTCCTGCTCTTCAATTAACTCAAGACTCACTTATTACAAGAATTAAGAGTTACATATATGAAAATTTTGGCTACAAAGCTTTAATATTAAATGGACATTAAATGTCCTGGCCTTCATTACGAAAAGATATAAACAGTCATATAGACAGATGCGAATCATGTGCAAAACACAAAGGATACCCAATTTCACCTGCACCAATGGGTAATTACCCTGTACCACATCAACCATGGGACGTGTCGCTGTTGATTTGTTCAAGATGGCATTATCATACAATAATAACCAATACCTATTCGTAGCAATGGATCATTTTTCCCGTTATGTCATTTTAGTTCCAATTAAAGATAAAACAGCAGAGACAGTAGCTAAGGCAATAATAGATTATGCAATATGTCGCTTTAGTACCCCAAAGGTACTAATAAGTGATAATGGAGGAGATTTTAATTCTGATTTCTTACAAGAAATATGTAAACAATACATTAAAAAGGTTAACGTTTTAGCCTATCACCCAGCATCTAATGGGTTAGTAGAGAGACAAATAAAAAAAGTATTAGATGTGCTACGACGCATTCTCAATGAAAATTATGCGAGCTGGGATGATTGGATTTCTAGAGTAGAAGCCTCAATTAATGGATCTATAAATAAATCCATAGGTGACACACCACATTTCATTATATATGGGACAGATAAAAAACTACCATATTAAAATACCCTCCGTGCCCGCCGCAGGACCTCCCACCTCACCACCCCCCACACCACCACCGAGCCGCCACCCCACCACCACCCCAGGAGGACACACCGGTGAGGTTAGTAGTCCCGGGCAAGAGGGTCATCGGGGCATCCCGACCCCGAGCCCCTATTCCCCGCAAGTGCCCCAACCACAGGCATTCAGGCAAACCGAACTACTGTGCGGGCGGGGTAGTGACCATCAGACCAGGGGTGGGACTGAAAAGAGGTCAGTCCCAGGTAACATCGTATTGACGGTCTTGTTACACCCTCTAGGGCAGGAAGAGGCCCAAGGCTACGGCCAAAAGAGAGAAAGAGAGATAGACACAGGCTACGGCCTGACAGTGTGTGTAAAGGGGAAGGTGACCCCAGGCTCCGGCCTTAACACGCTGAGGAGAGAGAGTTGCCTGTGTGCATCCCTCTCCAGTTGTTCTTTGGCTACGGCCAGAATACTGTCCAGGGTAGAGAGACCCTGCTACCCTACATGTAACGCTACCCAATTACGGAAGCGGCGTCCCGGGGTCGGCCTCTTGCCGGAACAGACGGGTCAACCCGTTCCTCCGTTAGTCGCTTTCCGTACGGGCAGACACTCAGCTTCGGCTGGGGCACGTACCAGGGTGGAGAATTCCCCGACGGTAGGATCTGTCCGTATTGGAGAGAGTGCGGCTCCTGAGCCCCTCACTCCGGCTTGTCTCCTACTGCGGGAGGAACACCACGTCTGCGGTACCTTGCCACGGCGAAAGGGTGACCTCGATCACCCTATAGGTGTCCCCCGCACGCCGGGCAAGTTCATGGCTTCAGCCAAACTACACAATAGGGGAAGTAGAGCCCCGACTCAGCCCTATGGACACACTCAGGGAACCACGAAGAGCGTGAGTCCCCCTTTAGCCTCTTTCCCTTCGGGGAGCCCTTCGTCGCCATCCAGGCTTCTAGGCCAGGAGGAGGCACTAGAGTGGTGGCAAGGCCCGATAATGGACTTACCGCCCACACCCGGGAGTTCTTTAGCCCTGTCGGAGCCCTACAGGAGATGCTGCCGCAGCCCAGCCCTGACGACGCCTCTCCCCCTGAGCACCCGCAGTCCCAGGACGCCCAGGCCCTCCACCGCAGTCTACAACGATGGAGATCTAGGCTCCCTCACTCCCCGGAAGCAGAGGAAGGAGGCCCGACTACTCCGGCTGTTTGGCCCTAGCCCCGAGGGCCCCCGATCAGGTCAAGGCCCCCAGACCACAGGGCCTCCCTGCACCCCACCAGCGCGGCCCTAGGAAGGAGCCGCCCCTCAGGTCGAGGCCCCAGACAAGGGAGCCTCCCTGACAGTAAGTACCAGTGATTTAATAACCAGGAAACAAGGGTAAGACAGTGACAGTGACAGTGACCCAGAATACAGTGACAGTGATCCAAGGCACAGTGACAGCGTTTTATATAAGATATATTAAACAGTGGCATAACAGAAATTCGTGTGTAAAGTGTTAAATAACTTAGTCCCCCCCTGCATCAAGGAACCGGGGAGTTTTCTGTGGAACTAGAGGTAGGTGCGTGAGTGAGCCGAAAGGCAAGTGAGGTGCCCCCCCTCCCCCCCGCGACTTGGTGACAGTGTCAAGTGTCGCCATCCGCACCCTACCTCTATTATAGTAATATCTTCGACACAGACTCCCAATCGCAGTGATCCAAGTGAAACTCCTCCATTTATTATTATCCACAAGTAACATAATAATTAATTCAAACTAACAGTCACAGTGAGGTGATATTCCATTCAAGCAACAGTAAAAAGTATCCACGACTGCCCTGTGCCACGTGTTAATATATATTGGATCAGTCTATGTAAACGAGTGTAATATTGTATCTCTGTTCTCCTATGTACCAAATATCGTTGTATGTACACTGTAATGAGTAGAACTTAAGCAATAGATGTGATACGGTATACTGTCTCTTTTTATGCCCTGTTCCTTTGTTAGTGCATTACATCCGGTCTAGTAAAAGGACCCCGTTCCAGTGCTCGTGTTTTTACGACGAGAAGTCGCCTTATGTGTAATGCTGTGTTTTTAAGGCGACTTCTCGTCGTAAAAACACTAGCTAGTGAAGCGGGGTCCTCTTTCTAGACCGGAAGTAAAGCACTAACAAAGGAACAGGACATAAAAATCAGGCAGTATACCTTAACACATCTATTACCTAGATCCTACTCGTAACAATACACATAGAATGATATTCAATACAGGGACACAGAGATACAGAGTTAACACTTGGCTCTACAGAATAATCATACACACTACAATAATCACACAGGGAGATTGTGAGTTTCCTTTAACAGGGTTTATATGTCACTTGGAGGCAGTATATAAATGGGATTGTTCACTTTAGGAATACACAAGGTTGGGAGTCTGGTTTGGGAATATTACTATAAAAGAGATAGGGTGCGGATAACGACACTCGACTCTGTCACCTGGTCACGGAGACACGTTGTGAAAAAATGTTGAATAGTTCTGGTAAACAAATCGGGGCCCTCTTTCTGGGCACCAAAATGTGAGAAATGTTGAATGTATCCAAGTCGGTATCCCTGCCGGGACACCGCTATGCAAGAATTTTCTCGGTACACAACTCGTAGGTCGTTACTCTTCCCTAAAGTTGTCTAAGTAAATCAAACAAGTCTCATAGAGTTAGGTGAAACGTAAATTGAATTTAACTCACCTACAATACTATCTTCTATCTTATCTCTTCGCTAATCCCCCCTTGAATTGGCCAATTCGTAAAGGTTACTTAGCTATATGAAGAGGGAGTGATCGTTAACCGATGACGATGAGGCTGCCTGGTATAGTTGCCTGGGGAAGCAAGCGTCCTTATGGTGTGTACTGTATATACAACGTGCTAACTCCACGAGAGCTAGGAGCAGAGTCTTAACTCCACAAGGTCTAGGAGCAGAGTGCGTGAACGCGGCAAGCCCCAACACTTCATCGAATTGTGGGTTGCCAACTCTTATTTAATTACAGTACTAAATACAGTTAAATTACATAATGATATGTACAGGGCAAATCTAACAAATTAATCTTAGTTCCACTTAAACTAATGTTAGACCAAATATTCCTTTTAACCATGTAAATATCTTAATTCCACATCTGCCTTAACAGGGGAATCTTTCCCTGCTTGCCACGTCACCTATCGCGCAGACGCAGTTTAAGTCAGTGGAAAATACCACATAATTACATGTATTTACAATGCATAGTTGTCCACGGGGGTTAAATGTAGTAGCATTTAATTTATCAATAACAAGAATTATTAAAGAGAACGTCGTTTCTGGGTTATTAAAACCGCTTGAATAATTAACAACAGTCTTTATATATCCTCTGCCTTTAACTAGGGATAACTGTGATAAATTTAGAGAGTGCAACTGCTCTGGGGGAAAATATTTCCCACACACGTACACTTAGCTTTTGACTCGCCCGCGCCCTTACCTCGATGTTCATAGAAAACTCTCTGGTTCTTTTATATGGGAAGGGACGAGGATAATTCACAAAGTTCACTTTCTACCCTGTTAGCATTGAGTTCTGATGGGCCACTATTTCCTATGGTTTCTTGTGGAGTCACTGTCACTGCTTTCCCTGTTTCCTGGGTATAGTCACTTTAAGTTGCACTCGTAGGTGGGGTACAGGGAGGCTCCCCCGTCTGGGGCCTCGACCTGGGAGGCGGCCCTCGTACTAGGGCCGCGCCGGTGGGGTGCAGGGAGGCCATTTGGTCTGGGGGCCTCGACCTGATAGGTGGCCCTCGGGACTGGGACCAAACAGCCTGAGTATTCGGGCCTGCTTCTTCCGACTCCGGGGAGTGAGGGAGCCCGAATCACCTTCGTTGGGGGTTGGAGAGTCTAACCTGGGCGTCCTGGGACTGCGGGCACCAAGGGGGAGAGGCGCCGTCAGGACTGGACTGCGGCAGCGTCTCCTACGGGGCTCGGACAGGAACAAGGAACTCCCGGGTGTGGGGGGTAAGCCTGATATCGGGCCTTGCCACCACTCTAGTGTCTCCTCCGGGACTATATTGCCGGATGGTGACGAAGGGCTCCCCGAAGGGAAAGAGGCCCTTGGCCTCTTGGGTGTGTCTGGAGGCCGGAGCCTGGGGTCTCTTTCCCCTATCACACACTCTGGCTGTAGCCGTGAACTTGCCCGGCATACGGGGGACACCTATAGGATGATCGGGGTCGCCCTTTTGCCGCGGCTTGGGACCGCCGGCATGGTGTTGCTCCCGTAGTAGGAGACAAGCCGGAGTGAGGGGCACAGAGGCCACACTCTCTCCAATACGGATTGAGTCTATCTTCAGGGAATTCTCTACCCTGGTACGTGCCCCGGCCGGAGCCGAGTGTCTACCCGTACAAAAAACAACTGCCGGGCGAACGGGGTCGCCCGCACGCTGCGGCTTGGGACCGTCCACGGGGTGTTGCTTCCGTAATAGGGAAGTGCTACACGTACGGTAGCAGGGGCTCTTTACCCTGATCCGTATTCTGGCCGTAGCCGGGAGCCGATCGGCCCCAACAGGAACATCTGCCGGGCAACCGGGGTCGCCCTCACGCTGCGGCTTGGGACCGTCCACAGGATGTTGCTCCTGAAGGGGAGAACAGCAAGAGAGTGATGCACTGGGGCAACTCTCTCTCCCTGGTGTGTTAAGGCAGGGGCCTGGGGTCGCTTTCCGCTTCACACTTTCTATTAGACCGTAGCCTGCGGTCGCCTTCCCCTTTTTACTTTTTATTAGGCCGTAGCCTTGGGCCTCTTGCCCTTGGGCCTCCTGCCCTAGAGGGTGTAACAAAGCCGTCAATACAGTGTTACCTGGGACTGAATTTGGTTCAGTCCCACCCCTATTCTGTTGATCACTGCTCCACCCGCACAGTAGTTCACTTCCCCTGATCACCTGGGGTTGGGGCACTTGCGGGGAATAGGGACCCAGGACCGTGATGCCCTGATGACCCTCTTACCCGAAGTCGCTAAAGTCACCGATGTGTCCTCCTGGGGTGGTGGTGGGGTGGCTGATAACGGACTTACCGCCCACACCCGGGAGTTCTTTAGCCCTGTCGGAGCCCTACAGGAGACGCTGCCACAGCCCAGCCCTGACGGCGCCTCTCCCCCTGAGCACCCGCAGTCCCAGGATGCCCAGGCCCTCCACCGCAGTCTACAATGACGGAGATCTAGGCTCCCTCACTCCCCGGAAGCAGAGGAAGGAGGCCCGACTACTCCGGCTGTTCGGCCCTAGCCCCGAGGGCCCCCAATCAGGTCGAGGCCCCCAGACCACAGGGCCTCCCTGTACCCCACCAGCGCGGCCCTAGGAAGGAGCCGCCCCTCAGGTCGAGGCCCCAGACAAGGGAGCCTCGCTGACAGTAAGTACCAGTGATTTAATAACCCAGGAAACAATGGTAAGACAGTGACAGTGACAGTGACCCAGAATACAGTGACAGTGATCTAAGGCACAGTGACAGCGTTTTATAAAAGATATATTAAACAGTGGCATAACAGAAATTCGTGTGTAAAGTGTTAAATAACTCAGTCCCCCCCTGCATCAAGGAACCGGGGAGTTTTCTGTGGAACTAGAGGTAGGTGCGCGAGTGAGCCGAAAGGCAAGTGAGGTGCCCCCCCCCCCCGCGACTTGGTGACAGTGTCGAGTGTCGCCATCCGCACCCTACCTCTATTATAGTAATATCTTCGACACAGACTCCCAATCGCAGTGATCCAAAGTGAAACTCCCCCATTTATTATTATCCACAAGTAACATAATAATTAATTCAAACTAACAATCACAGTGAGGTGATATTCCATTCAAGCAACAGTAAAGAATATCCACGACTGCCCTGTGCCACGTGTTAATATATATTGGATCAGTCTATGTAAACGAGTGTAATATTGTATCTCTGTTCTCCTATGTACCAAATATCGTTGTATGTACACTGTAATGAGTAGAACTTAAGCAATAGATGTGATACGGTATACTGTCTCTTTTTATGCCCTGTTCCTTTGTTAGTGCATTACATCCTGTCTAGTAAAAGGACCCCGTTCCAGTGCTCGTGTTTTTACGACGAGAAGTCGCCTTATGTGTAATGCTGTGTTTTTAAGGCGACTTCTTGTCGTAAAAACACTAGCTACTGAAGCGGGGTCCTCTTTCTAGACCGGAAGTAAAGCACTAACAAAGGAACAGGACATAAAAACCAGGCAGTATACCTTAACACATCTATTACCTAGATCCTACTCGTAACAATACACATAGAATGATATTCAAGATACAGGGACACAGAGATACAGAGTTAACACTTGGCTCTACAGAGTAATCATTCACACTACAAAAATCACACAGGGAGATTGTGAGTTTCCTTTAACAGGGTTTATATGTCACTTGGAGGCAGTATATAAATGGGATTGTTCACTTTAGGAATACACAAGGTTGGGAGTCTGGTTTGGGAATATTACTATAAAAGAGGTAGGGTGCGGATAACGACACTCGAATCTGTCACCTTGTCACGGAGACACGTTGTGAAAAAATGTTGAATAGTTCTGGTAAACAAATCGGGGCCCTCTTTCTGGGCACCAAAATGTGAGAAATGTTGAATGTATCTAAGTCGGTATCCCTGCCGGGACACCGCTATGCAAGAATTTTCTCGGTACACAACTCGTAGGTCGTTACTCTTCCCTAAAGTTGTCTAAGTAAATCAAACAAGTCCCATAGAGTTAGGTGAAACGTAAATTGAATTTAACTCACCTACAATACTATCTTCTATCTTATCTCTTCGCTAATCCCCCCTTGAATTGGCCAATTCGTAAAGGTTACTTAGCTATATGAAGAGGGAGTGATCGTTAACCGATGACGATGAGGCTGCCTGGTATAGTTGCTTGGGGAAGCAAGCGTCCTTATGGTGTGTACTGTATATACAACGTGCTAACTCCATGAGAGCTAGGAGCAGAGTCTTAACTCCACAAGGTCTAGGAGCAGAGTGCGTGAACGCGGCAAGCCCCAACACTTCATCGAATTGTGGGTTGCCAACTCTTATTTAATTACAGTACTAAATACAGTTAAATTACATAATGATATGTACAGGGCAAATCTAACAAATTAATCTTAGTTCCACTTAAACTAAAGTTAGACCAAATATTCCTTTTAACCATGTAAATATCTTAATTCCACATCTGCCTTAACAGGGGAATCTTTCCCTGCTTGCCACGTCACCTATCGCGCAGACGCAGTTTAGGTCAGTGGAAAATACCACATAATTACATGTATTTACAATGCATAGTTGTCCACGGGGGTTAAATGTAGTAGCATTTAATTTATCAGTAACAAGAATTATTAAAGAGAACGTCGTTTCTGGGTTATTAAAACCGCTTGAATAATTAACAACAGTCTTTATATATCCTCTGCCTTTAACTAGGGATAACTATGATAAATTTAGAGAGTGCAACTGCTCTGGGGGAAAATATTTCCCACACACGTACACTTAGCTTTTGACTCGCCCGCGCCCTTACCTCGATGTTCATAGAAAACTCTCTGGTTCTTTTATATGGGAAGGGACGAGGATAATTCACAAAGTTCACTTTCTGCCCTGTTAGCATTGAGTTCTGATGGGCCACTATTTCCTATGGTTTCTTGTGGAGTCACTGTCACTGCTTTCCCTGTTTCCTGGGTATAGTCACTTTAAGCTGCACTCGTAGGTGGGGTACAGGGAGGCTCCCCCGTCTGGGGCCTCGACCTGGGAGGCGGCCCTCGTACTAGGGCCGCGCCGGTGGGGTGCAGGGAGGCCCTTTGGTCTGGGGGCCTCGACCTGATAGGTGGCCCTCGGGACTGGGACCAAACAGCCGGAGTATTCGGGCCTGCTTCTTCCGACTCCAGGGAGTGAGGGAGCCCGAATCACCTTCGTTGGGGGTTGGAGAGTCCAGCCTGGGCGTCCTGGGACTGCGGGCACCAAAGGGGAGAGGCGCCGTCAGGACTGGACTGCGGCAGCGTCTCCTATGGGGCTTGGACAGGAACAAGGAACTCCCGGGTGTGGGGGGTAAGCCCGATATCGGGCCTTGCCACCACTCTAGTGTCTCCTCCGAGACTATATTGCCGGATGGTGATGAAGGGCTCCCCGAAGGGAAAGAGGCTGGAGGAGGACTCACGTTGCCCGTGGCCTCTTGGGTGTGTCTGCAGGCCGGAGCCTGGGGTCTCTTTCCCCTATCACACACTCTGGCTGTAGCCGTGAACTTGCCCGGCGTACGGGGGACACCTATAGGGTGATCGGGGTCGCTCTTTTGCCGCGGCTTGGGACCGCCGGCATGGTGTTGCTCCCGTAGTAGGAGACAAGCCGGAGTGAGGGGCACAGAGGCCACACTCTCTCCAATACGGGAATTCTCTACCCTGGTACGTGCCCCGGCCGGAGCCGAGTGTCTACCCGTACAAAAAACAACTGCCGGGCGAACGGGGTCGCCCGCACGCTGCGGCTTGGGACCATCCACGGGGTGTTGCTTCCGTAATAGGGAAGTGCTACACGTACGGTAGCAGGGGCTCTTTACCCTGATCCGTATTCTGGCCATAGCCGGGAGCCGATCGGCCCCAACAGGAACATCTGCCGGGCAACCGGTGTCGCCCTCACGCTGCAGCTTGGGACCGTCCACGGGATGTTGCTCCTGAATGGGAGAACAACAAGAGAGTGATGCACTGTGGCAACTCTCTCTCCCTAGTGTGTTAAGGCAGGGGCCTGGGGTCGCTTTCCCCTTCACACTTTCTATTAGGCCGTAGCCTGGGGTCGCCTTCCCCTTTTTACTTTTTATTAGGCCGTAGCCTTGGGCCTCTTGCCCTTGGGCCTCCTGCCCTAGAGGGTGTAACAAAGCCGTCAATACAGTGTTACCTGGGACTGAATTTGGTTCAGTCCCACCCCTATTCTGTTGATCACTGCTCCACCCGCACAGTAGTTCACTTCCCCTGATCACCTGGGGTTGGGGCACTTGCGGGGAATAGGGACCCAGGACCGTGATGCCCTGATGACCCTCTTGCCCGAGGTCGCTAAAGTCACCGGTGTGTCCTCCTGGGGTGGTGGTGGGGTGGCTGATAACGGACTTACCGCCCACACCCGGGAGTTCTTTAACCCTGTCGGAGCCCTACAGGAGACGCTGCCACAGCCCAGCCCTGACGGCGCCTCTACCCCTGAGCACCCGCAGTCCCAGGACGCCCAGGCCCTCCACCGCAGTCTACAATGACGGAGATCTAGGCTCCCTCACTCCCCGGAAGCAGAGGAAGGAGGCCCGACTACTCCGGCTGTTCGGCCCTAGCCCCGAGGGCCCCCGATCAGGTCGAGGCCCCCAGACCACAGGGCCTCCCTGCACCCCACCAGCGCGGCCCTAGGAAGGAGCCGCCCCTCAGGTCGAGGCCCCAGACAAGGGAGCCTCCCTGACAGTAAGTACCAGTGATTTAATAACCCAGGAAACACGGGTAAGACAGTGACAGTGACAGTGACCCAGAATACAGTGACAGTGATCCAAGGCACAGTGACAGCGTTTTATAAAAGATATATTAAACAGTGGCATAACAGAAATTCGTGTGTAAAGTGTTAAATAACTCAGTCCCCCCCTGCATCAAGGAACCGGGGAGTTTTCTGTGGAACTAGAGGTAGGTGCGCGAGTGAGCCGAAAGGCAAGTGAGGTGCCCCCCCCCCCCCGCGACTTGGTGACAGTGTCGAGTGTCGCCATCCGCACCCTACCTCTATTATAGTAATATCTTCGACACAGACTCCCAATCGCAGTGATCCAAAGTGAAACTCCCCCATTTATTATTATCCACAAGTAACATAATAATTAATTCAAACTAACAATCACAGTGAGGTGATATTCCATTCAAGCAACAGTAAAGAATATCCACGACTGCCCTGTGCCACGTGTTAATATATATTGGATCAGTCTATGTAAACGAGTGTAATATTGTATCTTTGTTCTCCTATGTACCAAATATCGTTGTATGTACACTGTAATGAGTAGAACTTAAGCAATAGATGTGATACGGTATATTGTCTCTTTTTATGCCCTGTTCCTTTGTTAGTGCATTACATCCGGTCTAGTAAAAGGACCCCGTTCCAGTGCTCGTGTTTTTACGACGAGAAGTCGCCTTAAAAACACAGTATTACACTGGTGGCAAGCGGTGGTTCTAGATCCGAGTAACGCACGGAGGAACACAAAAGGGAACTTACAATGGCAGCCAAACCACACATCCAATTGCCGAGGTTCAACCCGGACCAGTGCGACATAGACGTATATTTGGACATAGTCAAACCCCTCCTGGACATAGGGTTCGACTCAGAGAGAGAAAAGATCGCTGTCACACTACCTAACCTGGGTAAAATAATCACTAGTGTCGCACCAAAAATCGTCCCAGAACTGTCATGGGACCAATTCTCACAAATAGTGAGACAGGCTTTCACGCCATCAATAGGCCGAGTTGTCGCTCTCTCTCAACTCGACGCCCTCACCTACGATGGAAACCTGGATGACACATTCACCCAGGCTAGGTGCCTCGTCAGCGCTGCCTATCCTGAGGCACCACCAAATGCGCGGGATATCCATACATTCAATGCACTATTGAGGATCCTCCCCAGCATAGTCAGGGAGCATTTCTCAATCTACGACCCGTCAGGGGACATGGAAAATGACCTACAACTCGTCCGACATCTGCTCGCCGCCCGCCCCACACCACAGCCACTCCACGCGGTGACACGTTTTCCTACAAGGCAACACCCCCCTTCCAAACCTAAGCTGCTGCCTCACCAGCCAACTACTGAGCCGCCCCCCACAGTCCCTAGAGCTTACCCGCAGAAGAAGCGCTCAAACCCCAGGGAACAAGGAAACCTCATCACTATTAACCCCTGGGAATTCACGGCTTGCAGCCGCACCTGCCCTCTACACGACATTAGGGAACAGCTCAAAGCTAGCAGGCGCAGAAGCTTTCAACAAGGGCGCAAGAAAGTCTCCTCCTTAGACGCCGCCGCCCAGGAAGACGACACACCGCCGCACGCTCTCTCGGGAACAGACGACGACGACCAAGAAGACACCACTCCACAACAGATGGATTTTTAGGCCCGCCCCCGCACCTCCCCACGGTGGCGGGGGCCACCTCACAGAACTACAGACCCCCAGTTTACGACAAGATTTGGCTAAACGGGATCAAGGCATGTCTACTAGTGGATACGGGAGTAGCCAGATCGTGCCTCTACTCCCACTTCTACTCCCGCCACATGGGTGCATTCGGCCCCCTCTTCCCCACCTCAGCCAACCTCGTCGACGCGGGGGACAGCCCCCTGCCTATCCGTGGGGAAACTCGGGCCCTTCAGACCCACACCCATCAACAAATATCCACTAACCACCCATTCATCATATTCGACTCAACATGCAGTCAATATGATGGATATTTAGGGCTGGACCTCCTCCAGAAATTACATGCCACCATTGACTGCCATCAACGCCACCTCCACTTCAATCCAGCCCACCACAACCAACCAGCAGTCAAGAATAAGGAAGAAAAAAAAAAACATCGAAGGCACAACAAGAACACCCGCCCCCACACACTACCATCAGACACTCACCTGTCCCATACCACAGACACACCTAAACCCAACCCAGCCCCTCACACCACTAGACTCCCATCACCACCACCCACCACTCATCATCTGCATCCCTCCCCATCTTTTCCAGCCACTGTCGCCTCCTCTATCACCATTCCACCACACCATGAAGCTTGGGTAAAACTGAACAAACCTTCCCATACCTCCGTTCTCTTCTCACCATCCATCCCCACCGGACCACTCTCTTCCTGTCTAGTAAGCCCCACCTTCCTCCCCCCACATGCCCAAGAAATCCGTGTCGCCAACCTCGCTACCACACCACTAACCTTACCAAGAGGACTCATCATCGGCGATACTGAAGAAGCCGAACCATGCCAAACGCCACCCCCAGACCCACCCACTCTCCCCGCCCTACCATCACACCTATCCCCAACCCAAACCAACAGCCTCCGACAACTCCTGGATTTTCAAGACCTATTCTCCTCAGGCCCGACCGACCTTGGCCATACCACCTATCTCAGCCATGAGATACACACGACAGGACCTCCAATTCGCCAACCATCATGACGGAAAAATCCTAAGCAACGAGAGGAAGAAGACTGGCAGGTCCAGGACATGCTAGATGCCGGCGTAATCTCCAACTCTACTAGCCCATGGTCCTCTCCGGTGGTACTCGTAAGAAAAAAAGACGGGACAATGCGTTTCTGCGTTGACTACCGCCGAGTAAATGATGTCACAATCAAAGACGCCACTCCCCTGCCACACATCGACGACTCACTTGACTCATTACATGGCTCGACATGGGTCTCCACCTAAGACCTGCAGTCGGGTTACTGGCAAGTCCCTGTGCATCCCGACGACAAACACAAAACCGCCTTCTCCACATCCAATGGCAAACATTACGAGTTCAATGTCCTCCCTTTCGGACTCTGCAACGCCCCTGCCACATTCTCCCGTTTAATGGAGTCCGTCCTTGGCGGTTTAACTTGGGAGACTTGCTTAGCATACCTCGACGACGTCATTGTTTTCAGTCAAACATGGACCGACCACCTTCACCGCCTCAAGCAAGTGCTTCACCGCATACGCCAAGCAGGACTTAAACTGAAACCAACGAAATGCGTATTAGCAGAGAGATCAGTGTCTTTCCTGGGACATCTCATTAATGCCGAGGGCATCTCACCAGACCCAGAGAAGCTTCGAGCCATCGCAGACATCCCACTACCCCGCGACGTGCACGAAGTCAGAGCCTTCCTGGGGTTAACATCATACTACAGGCGATTCATCAAAGGATTCGCTGACATCGCAAAACCCCTTCATGAACTAACAAAAAAAGGTGAGCCTTTTCTGTGGACCGAGACAAGACAAACGGCCTTTACCACCCTCAAATCAAAATTAACCACCGCCCCAGTAGTCGCGTTCCCAGACTACAACCTCCCATTCCGGCTGTATACTGATGTGTCCCTCATCGCCATAGGAGCTGTCCTTGCGCAGGTACAAAATGGGAGAGAACACATCATCGCCTGTGCCAGTCGCACCCTTAACACGGCAGAACGGAACTATGCGGCCACAAAGCGTGAGTGCCTAGGGATCATCTGGTCCCTAGAATATTTCAAGTCCTACATCTCAGGCACCCACGTAGTAGTCATTACGGATCACCAGTCCCTACAGTGGCTACGGCAGTCAAATACAAATAATGCCCAACTGATACGCTGGCGAGAAACCCTCGAAGAATATGACTTCGAAATCGCATACCGACCAGGCAAGCTACACACCAACACCGATGCCCTATCCCGTCTCCCAATCAACGCCATCAAGACAGAACCCGACCTGGTTCAAATGTGCATTAACAAACAACGCCCAACTTGGATTCCACAGACCACATTCAACAAACTCCACCCACATGGCGAACATCTCTTTGACCCGAACAGACACATTGTCCTCAGCCCAGCTACGGCCCATGACACCATGCTCCACCTCCATGCCCACAACGGCATCCACCTAGGAACGGAGAAGCTGCTACAAATCTTTAACGATATGTACTGGACCCCTAACCCATCCACCATCGCAAAGAAGATCATACAATCATGCCGAGCATGCGCCCTTGGGAAAGACATCACCCGAACACCAGGCCCTACAGGAAAAGTCACAGCACAAAAACCGTGGCAACTACTCTCCCTAGACGTCGTCGGCCCCCTTACACCAAAAGCAGGCTACAAGTACATAATTACCTTCGTGGATGTATATTCTAAGTTCATCATCGCCTGCCCCGCCAAGGACCACACCGCACTGTCAGTCGCCGACGCCCTCCCCCGACATGTTTTCCCTTATTTTGGGATTCCACAGGCCCTTCATTCAGATAATGCCCCAGAATTTACGGGAAAAATCTGGGAAGAACTAGCCGGCATATTCGGATACAACATCTCTCACTCATCCCCCTACTGGCCCCAAGGCAACAGCGTATGCGAAAGAAGCCATCGCTCCCTTATGAATCAGGTCCGCACACGCATTACGCAAACGGGAAATGAAGACTGGCCTGCACACGTAAAGATCATACAATGGGGATTAAATACGTGCCCAAGAGAAGATGGAATAACCCCGCACGAGAGAGTGTTCGGGGAACCACCCCTACTCCTGCCCCTCCGCCACCACCTACAACCGCCCACTCCACCCTCCAACACCGACCCTCTCCACCACCTAAAACGCCGCCTCCACCACCTACACTCAAAACAAGATCTAGCACCTGACACAACCCACTCCAACCCATACACACCTGGCCAATCTGTTGTGGTTGCAAACCTCCCTACCCCACCGAAGACCTCCCCCCGATTCAACGGACCTTACAAAATTGTGCGAGTACCTAATCCATACCAAGTCACCGTGGATCAACAGGGGCAACACCGCACATATAGAAACCGGCACGTGCGCCCCTTCAACCCACCTGACACCGCCCACCCCCGCACTAAGCCTACCTCCACCCCGGCCCGCACACCTGGCCACCCTGACCTTCCTCAACATCACCCCCCAGACTCCTACTACTACTCCTTCTCACCCCCCTCCTCAAACTCTCCACCTACCAGCCCTCCCCCCAATACACCATCACCACAACCTCATACCACCACCACTACTTCACAACCAGACACTCACCCACCGAACACCCATCCAACCACCACCTCTCAACCCACCCCACCCAGGCCGCCCTCGTCACCACAGCCGCCCACCTCCCCCGAGAATCACGCCACCCCCACACCCACCACCGCCCTCCCTCATGACCACTCCCATTATACACGTCACACCGCACCACCAACCGTCCCCCCACCTCACCACCGTACACCCTCACCGCCACCACGCACTCAACCAGCCTCACCACCCACACCCACCATAACCACGACCACCACCAGATCAGGACAACTCTCACGCCCACCCACAAGATACACCCCGACACCTCCACCCAGCACACACCTACCCCAAAATCCACCATCCCCACCCACCCCCAACACCTCCCCCATAACCCTACCCCTCCACCAAGCACGTTGGAACTTTCCCAACTCCCAATTTCCCAAAGGACAACGCTCCTCCCACCACATTAGCCCAAATAAAAACACCAACCTCCCATCACTCTCCAGCATTCAAATTTCATCTCCCCACCAGGCACCATTCCCCGAGATGAAGGTGACAGGGGTCCGATGGCAACCTTACAACCACCCACCAACCAGAATCAGAGGCACCGACCACCTACTACGCCTCCTACGCCGGACCAACCAGCCGTCCTCCCTCCACATCACGCTCAGCCCCCACCAGGAGCCCAACCAATTCACCAAGCACTGGGTCAGCTTCACCCAACACCTTACCCCGGCCTACCAGACAGCCACCTCCACCACCTACCACCTCGAGTCACGGGGCCGTGACTTCAACGACGCGGAGGGTGGTAAAATGCCCGCCGTGCCCGCCGCAGGACCTCCCACCTCACCACCCCCCACACCACCACCGAGCCGCCACCCCACCACCACCCCAGGAGGACACACCTGTGAGTTTAGTAGTCCCGGGCAAGAGGGTCATCGGGGCATCCCGACCCCGAGCCCCTATTCCCCGCAAGTGCCTCAACCACAGGTGTTCAGGCAAACCGAACTACTGTGCGGGCGGGGTAGTGACTGTCAGACCAGGGGTGGGACTGAAAAGAGGTCAGTCCCAGGTAACACCGTATTGACGGTCTTGTTACACCCTCTAGGGCAGGAAGAGGCCCAAGGGCAGGAAGAGGCCCAAGGCTACGGCCAAAAGAGAGAGAGATAGACACAGGCTACGGCCTGACAGAGTGTGTAAAGGGGAAGGTGACCCCAGGCTCCGGCCTTAACACGCTGAGGAGAGAGAGTTGCCTGTGTGCATCCCTCTCCAGTTGTTCTTTGGCTACGGCCAGAATACTGTCCAGGGTAGAGAGACCCTGCTACCGTACGTGTAACGCTACCCAATTACGGAAGCGGCGTCCCGGGGTCGGCCTCTTGCCGGAACGGACGGGTGAACCCGTTCCTCCGTTAGTCGCCTTCCGTACGGGCAGACACTCAGCTTCGGCTCGGGCACGTACCAGGGTGGAGAATTCCCTGACGGTAGGATCTGTCCGTATTGGAGAGAGTGTGGCTCCTGAGCCCCTCACTCCGGCTTGTCTCCTACTGCAGGAGGAACACCACGTCGGCGGTACCTTGCCACGGCGAAAGGGTGACCTCGATCACCCTATAGGTGTCCCCCGCACGCCGGGCAAGTTCACGGCTTCAGCCAAACTACACAATAGGGGAAGTAGAGCCCCGACTCAGCCCTATGGACACACTCAGGGAACCACGAAGAGCATGAGTCCCCGTTTAGCCTCTTTCACTTTGGGGAGCCCTTCGTCGCCATCCAGGCTTCTAGGCCAGGAGGAGGCACTAGAGTGGTGGCAAGGCCAGATAACGGACTTACCGCCCACACCCGGGAGTTCTTTAGCCCTGTCGGAGCCCTACAGGAGACGCTGCCACAGCCCAGCCCTGACGGCGCCTCTCCCCCTGAGCACCCGCAGTCCCAGGACGCCCAGGCCCTCCACCGCAGTCTACAACGACGGAGATCTAGGCTCCCTCACTCCCCGGAAGCAGAGGAAGGAGGCCCGACTACTCCGGCTGTTCGGCCCTAGCCCCGAGGGCCCCCGATCAGGTCGAGGTCCCCAGACCACAGGGCCTCCCTGCACCCCACCAGCGCGGCCCTAGGAAGGAGCCGCCCCTCAGGTCGAGGCCCCAGACAAGGGAGCCTCCCTGACAGTAAGTACCAGTGATTTAATAACCCAGGAAACAAGGGTAAGACAGTGACAGTGACAGTGACCCAGAATACAGTGACAGTGATCCAAGGCACAGTGACAGCGTTTTATAAAAGATATATTAAACAGTGGCATAACAGAAATTCGTGTGTAAAGTGTTAAATAACTCAGTCCCCCCCTGCATCAAGGAACCGGGGAGTTTTCTGTGGAACTAGAGGTAGGTGCGCGAGTGAGCCGAAAGGTAAGTGAGGTGCCCCCCCCCCACGACTTGGTGACAGTGTCGAGTGTCGCCATCCGCATACTACCTCTATTATAGTAATATCTTCGACACAGACTCCCAATCGCAGTGATCCAAAGTGAAACTCCCCCATTTATTATTATCCACAAGTAACATAATAATTAATTCAAACTAACAATCACAGTGAGGTGATATTCAATTCAAGCAACAGTAAAAAGTCTCCACGACTGCCCTGTGCCACGTGTTAATATATATTGGATCAGTCTATGTAAACGAGTGTAATATTGTATCTCTGTTCTCCTATGTACCAAATATCGTTGTATGTACACTGTAATGAGTAGAACTTAAGCAATAGATGTGATACGGTATACTGTCTCTTTTTATGCCCTGTTCCTTTGTTAGTGCATTACATCCGGTCTAGTAAAAGGACCCCATTCCAGTGCTCGTGTTTTTACGACGAGAAGTCGCCTTATGTGTAATGCTGTGTTTTTAAGGCGACTTCTCGTCGTAAAAACACTAGCTACTGAAGCGGGGTCCTCTTTCTAGACCGGAAGTAAAGCACTAACAAAGGAATAGGACATAAAAACCAGGCAGTATACCTTAACACATCTATTACCTAGATCCTACTCGTAACAATACACATAGAATGATATTCAAGATACAGGGACACAGAGATACAGAGTTAACACTTGGCTCTACAGAGTAATCATACACACTACAAAAATCACACAGGGAGATTGTGAGTTTCCTTTAAAAGGGTTTATATGTCACTTGGAGGCAGTATATAAATGGGATTGATCACTTTAGGAATACACAAGGTTGGGAGTCTGGTTTGGGAATATTATTATAAAAGAGGTAGGGTGCGGATAGCGACACTCGACTCTGTCACCTTGTCACGGAGACACGTTGTGAAAAAATGTTGAATAGTTCTGGTAAACAAATCGGGGCCCTCTTTCTGGGCACCAAAATGTGCGAAATGTTGAATGTATCCAAGTCGGTATCCCTGCCGGGACACCGCTATGCAAGAATTTTCTCGGTACACAACTCGTAGGTCGTTACTCTTCCCTAAAGTTGTCTAAGTAAATCAAACAAGTCTCATAGAGTTAGGTGAAACGTAAATTGAATTTAACTCACCTACACTACTATCTTCTATCTTATCTCTTTGCTAATCCCCCCTTGAATTGGCCAATTCGTAAAGGTTACTTAGCTATATGAAGAGGGAGTGATCGTTAATCGATGACGATGAGGCTGCCTGGTATAGTTGCTTGGGGAAGCAAGCCTCCTTATGGTGTGTACTGTATATACAACGTGCTAACTCCACGAGAGCTAGGAGCAGAGTCTTAACTCCACAAGGTCTAGGAGCAGAGTGCGTGAACGCGGCAAGCCCCAACACTTCATCGAATTGTGGGTTGCCAACTCTTATTTAATTACAGTACTAAATACAGTTAAATTACATAATGATATGTACAGGGCAAATCTAACAAATTAATCTTAGTTCCACTTAAACTAAAGTTAGACCAAATATTCCTTTTAACCATGTAAATATCTTAATTCCACATCTGCCTTAACAGGGGAATCTTTCCCTGCTTGCCACGTCACCTATCGCGCAGACGCAGTTTAGGTCAGTGGAAAATACCACATAATTACATGTATTTACAATGCATAGTTGTCCACGGGGGTTAAATGTAGTAGCATTTAATTTATCAGTAACAAGAATTATTAAAGAGAACGTCGTTTCTGGGTTATTAAAACCGCTTGAATAATTAACAACAGTCTTTATATATCCTCTGCCTTTAACTAGGGATAACTATGATAAATTTAGAGAGTGCAACTGCTCTGGGGGAAAATATTTCCCACACACGTACACTTAGCTTTTGACTCGCCCGCGCCCTTACCTCGATGTTCATAGAAAACTCTCTGGTTCTTTTATATGGGAAGGGACGAGGATAATTCACAAAGTTCACTTTCTGCCCTGTTAGCATTGAGTTCTGATGGGCCACTATTTCCTATGGTTTCTTGTGGAGTCACTGTCACTGCTTTCCCTGTTTCCTGGGTATAGTCACTTTAAGTTGCACTCGTAGGTGGGGTACAGGGAGGCTCCCCCGTCTGGGGCCTCGACCTGGGAGGCGGCCCTCGTACTAGGGCCGCGCCGGTGGGGTGCAGGGAGGCCCTTTGGTCTGGGGGCCTCGACCTGATAGGTGGCCCTCGGGACTGGGACCAAACAGCCTGAGCATTCGGGCCTGCTTCTTCCGACTCCGGGGAGTGAGGGAGCCCGAATCACCTTCGTTGGGGGTTGGAGAGTCTAGCCTGGGCGTCCTGGGACTGCGGGCACCAAGGGGGAGAGGCGCCGTCAGGACTGGACCGTGGCAGCGTCTCCTACGGGGCTCGGACAGGAACAAGGAACTCCCGGGTGTGGGGGGTAAGCCCGATATCGGGCCTTGCCACCACTCTAGTGTCTCCTCCGAGACTATATTGCCGGATGGTGACGAAGGGCTCCCCGAAGGGAAAGAGGCTGGAGGAGGACTCACGTTACCCGTGGCCTCTTGGGTGTGTCTGGAGGCCATAGCCTGGGGTCTCTTTCCCCTATCACACACTCTGGCTGTAGCCGTGAACTTGCCCGGCGTACAGGGGACACCTATAGGGTGATCAGGGTCCCCTTTCGCCGCGGCTTGGGACCGCCGGCATGGTGTTGCTCCCATAGTAGGAGACAAGCCGGAGTGAGGGGCACAGAGGCCACACTCTCTCCAATACGGATTGAGTCTATCTTCAGGGAATTCTCTACCCTGGTTCGTGCCCCGGCCGGAGCCAAGTGTCTACCCGTTCGAAAAACAACTGCCGGGCGAACGGGGTCGCCCGCACGCTGCGGCTTGGGACCGTCCACGGGGTGTTGCTTCCGTAATAGGGAAGTGCTACACGTACGGTAGCAGGGGCTCTCTACCCTGATCCATAGTCTTGCCGTAGCCGGGAGCCGATCGGCCCCAACAGGAACATCTGCTGGGCAACCGGGGTCGCCCTCACGCTGCGGCTTGGGACCGCCCACGGGATGTTGCTCCTGAAGGGGAGAACAGCAAGAGAGTGATGCACTGTGGCAACTCTCTCTCCCTAGTGTGTTAAGGCAGGGGCCTGGGGTCGCTTTCCCCTTCACACTTTCTATTAGGCCGTAGCCTGGGGTCGCCTTCCCCTTTTTACTTTTTATTAGGCCGTAGCCTTGGGCCTCTTGCCCTTGGGCCTCCTGCCCTAGAGGGTGTAACTAAGCCGTCAATACGGTGTTACCTGGTACTGAATTTGGTTCAGTCACACCCCTATTCTGTTGATCACTGCTCCGCAGGCACAGTAGTTCACTTCCCCTGATCACCTGGGGTTGGGGCACTTGCGGGGAATAGGGACCCAGGACCGTGATCCCTGATGACCCTCTTGCCCGAGGTCGCTAAAGTCACCGGTGTGTCCTCCTGGGGTGGTGGTGGGGTGGCCGCTCGGGGGTGGTGAGGTGGGAGGTCCGGCGGCGGGCACGGTGGGCATTTTACTACCCTCCGCGTTGTTGAAGTCACGGCCCCGTGACTGGAGGTGGTAGGTGGTGGAGGTGGATGTCTGGTGGGCCGGGGTAAGGTGTTGGGTGAGGCTGACCCAGTGGGTGGTGAATGCGTTGGGCTATTGATGGGGGTTGAGCGTGAGGTGGAGGGAGGACGGATGGTTGGTCTGGTGTAGGAGGTGGAGCAGGTGGTAGGTGCCCCTGATTCTGGCTGGTGGGCGGTTGTAGGGTTTCCAATGGACTTTCGTCACCTTCATCTCGGGGAATGGTGCCTGGTGGAGAGATGAAATTTGAATGCTGGAGAGTGACGGGAGGTTGGTGGTTTTATTAGGACTAATTCGGTGGGAGGAGCGTCGTCCTTTGGGGAATTGGGAATTGGGAAAGTTCCACCGTGCTTGGTGGAGGGGGAGGGTTATGGGGGAGGCGTTTGGGGGGATATGTGGAGGGGGTGGGTGTTGGGATGGGTGTGCGATGGGTGGAGGTGTTGGGGTGTACCTCGCGGGTGGGGGTGAGGGGCGTCCTGATCTGGTGGTGGTAGTAGTGATGGTGGGTGTGGGTGGCGATGGTGGTTGCGTGCGTGGTGGTGGTGAGGGTGTGCGGGGGCCTGGGGGGGGGGATGTTTGGGGGCGCGGTGTGGCGCGTATAACGAGAGTGGTCATGAGGGAGGGTGGTGGTGGGTGTGGAGGTGGTGGGGTGGTGAGTGGTGTGGTTTTCGGGGGGGGGGGGCGGTGGTGGTGGTGTGGGTGGCATGGGCGGAGTGGGTTGGGAGGTGGTGGGTGGATGGGTGTTAGGTGGGTGAATTGCAAGTTGTGAAGTGGTGGTGGTTTCGGCCTGTGGTGGTGGTGTTTCGGGGGGTGGGCTGGTTGTTGGTGAGTTTGAGGAAGGAGGTCAGGAGTAGGAGTAGGAGTTTGGGGGGTGATTCTGAGAAAGGTCGGGGTGGACAGGTGTGCGGGCAGGGGTGCAGGTAGGCCTAGCGCGGGGGTGATCAGTGTCAGGTAGGTGGAAGGGGCGCACGTGGCGATTCCTGTATGTGCGGTGTTGTCCCTGTTGATCTATAATGACTTGGTATGGGTTGGATACTCGCACAATTTTGTAAGGTCCGTTGAATCGGGGGGAGGTTTTGGGTGGGGTCGGTAGGTTTGCGACGACTACGGACTGACCAGGTTTGTATGGGTTGGAGTGGGTTATGTCGGGTGCTAGGTCTTGTTGTGAATGTAGATGGTGGAGGCGGCATTTGAGGTGGTGGAGGGGGTCGGTAGTGGAGGGTGGGGTGGGTGGCTGTAGGTGGTGGCGGAGTGGTAGGAGTAGGGGCGATTCCCCGAAAACTCTTTCATGTGGAGTTATTCCATCTTCTCGTAGGCACGTATTTAAGCCCCATTGGATGACCTTGACGTGGGCAGGTCAGTCTTCGTTTCCTGTTTGCATAATGCGTGTGCGGACCTGGTTCATAAGGGAGCGATGGCTTCTCTCGCAGATGCTGTTACCCTGGGGCCAGTAGGGGGATGAGTGGGAGATGTGGTATCCGAATATGTTTGCTAGTTCTTCCCAGACTTTTCCCATAAATTCTGGAGCATTATCCGAATGTTGTGCTTGTGGAATACCAAAATAAGGGAATACATGTCGGGTGAGGGCATCGGCAACTGATACTGCACTCTGATCTTTGGCGGGGCATGCGATAATAAACTTTGAATATACATCCACGAAGGTGATTATGTACTTGTAGCCTGCTTTGGGTGTGAGAGGGCCGATGACGTCTAAGGAGAGTAGTTGCCTTGGTTTTTGTGCTGTTAATTTTCCTGTAGGGCCTGGTGTTCGGGTGTTGTCCTTTCCTAAAGCACAGGCTCGACATGATTGTATGATTTTCTTGGCGATGGTGGATGGATTAGGGGTCCAGTACATGTCAGTAAAGACTTGTAGCAGTTTCTTTGTTCCCAGGTGGATGCCGTTATGGGCATGGAGGTGGAGCATGGTGTCGTGGGCAGTGGCGGGGCTTAGGACGATGTGTCTGTTTGGGTCGAACAGGTGTTCGCCGTGTGGGTGGAGTTTAGCGAATGTGTTCGGTGGGATCCAGGTAGGGTGTTGTTTGTTGTGCCACATTTGGACCAGGTCTGGCTCTGTTGAGATGGCGTTGATTGGAAGACGGGACAGGGCATCGGCGTTTGTGTGGAGTTTGCCTGGTCGGTATGCGATTTCGAAATCATACTCTTCGAGTGTCTCTCGCCACCGTATCAGTTGCGCATTGGTGGTGTTTGATTGCCGTAGCCATTGCAGGGATTGGTGATCTGTAGTGACTATCACATGGGTGCCTGAGATGTAGGAACGGAAGTATTCTAGGGACCAGATGATCCCTAGGCACTCGCGTTTGGTGGCCGCATAGTTCCGTTCTGCAGGATTCAGGGTGCGGCTGGCACAAACGATGATTTGCTCCCGCCCATCTTGCACTTGTGCAAGGACAGCCCCTATGGCGATGAGCGATAAGTCAGTATACAGGTGGAATGGGAGGTTGTAGTCTGGGAAAGCGACTACTGAGGCAGAGGTTAATTTGGACTTGAGGGTGGTAAATGCAGTTTTCCTTGGTTCGGTCCACACGATCGGCTCGCCCTTTTTTGTTAGGTTGTGTAGGGGTTTGGCGATATCAACAAATCCTTTGACGAACCGCCTATAGTATGATGTTAAGCCTAGGAAGGCTCTGGTTTCATGTACGTCACGAGGTAGGGGGATGTCGGCGATGGCACGTAGTTTATCTGGGTCTGGTGAGATGCCTTCGGCATTAATTAGGTGTCCCAGGAAAGAAACAGATCTCTCGGCCAAGACGCACTTTGTTGGTTTTAATTTTAGCCCTGCTTGGTGTATGCGGTGGAACACTTTTTGAGGCGGTGGAGGTGGTCGGCCCAGGTACGACTGAAGACGATGACGTCGTCGAGATACGCCAAACAAGTCTCCCAGGTTAGTCCACTGAGAACTGACTCCATCAGACGGGAGAATGTGGCAGGGGCGTTGCAGAGTCCAAAAGGAAGAACGTTAAATTCATAATGCTTCCCGTTTGATGTTGAGAAGGCGGTTTTGTGTTTGTCGTCGGGGTGTACAGGGACTTGCCAATACCCCGATTGTAGGTCTAGGGTGGAGAACCACGTCGAGCCATGTAAGGAGTCCAGTGAGTCGTCGATTCGATGTAGGGGCGTTGCATCTTTGATTGTGACGTCGTTGACTTGGCGGTAGTCTACGCAGAAGCGCATTGTCCCATCTTTTTTCCGTACGATTACCACTGGTGAGGACCATGGGCTAGTGGAGTTGGAGATCACGCCGGCATCTAGCATGTCCTGGACCTGCCGGTCTTCTTCTGCCCATTGCTTTGGATTCTTTGTCGTGATGGTTGGTGAATTGGAGGTCCGGTCGTGTGTATCTCATGGCTGAGATAGGTGGTGTGGCCAAGGTCGGTTGGGCCGGAGGAGAATAGGTCCTGAAAGTCCAGGAGGAGTTGTCGGAGGCTGTTGGTTTGGGCAGGGGATAGGTGTGATGGTAGGTCGGGGAGAGTGGGATGGTCTGGGGGTGGTGCTTGGCATGGTTCGGCTTCTTCTGTGTCGCCGATGACGAGTCCTCTTGGTAGGGTTAGTGGGGTTGTGGCGTGGTTAGCGATACGGATTTCGTGGGCATGTGGGGGGAGGAAGGTGGGGCTTACTAAACAGAAGGAGAGTGGTCCGGTGGGGATGGATGGTGAGAAGAGGACGGAGGTATGTGAAGGTTTGTTTAGTTTTACCCAAGCTTCGTGGTGGGGTGGAATGGTGATTGAGGAGGCGATAGTGGCAGGAAAAGATGGGGAGGGGTCCAGATGATGTGTGGTGGGGGGTGGTGATGGGGGTGGATGGGGTGAGGCAGTGTGAGAGGTTGGGTTGGGGTCAGGTGTATGAGTGATTTGGGACAGGTGAGTGTTTGATGGTAGTGTGTGTTTGTGTGGTGTGTGAGGGGTGGTGTTCCTGATTTTTCTTCGATGTGTTTTTTTTTTCTTTCTTGTTGATTGATGCTTGGTTGGGACGGGCTGGACTGAAGTGGAGGCGGCGTTGATGACAGTCAATGGTGGCGTGGAGATTCTGGAGCAGGTCCAGCCCGAGATATCCATCATATTGATCACATGTCGAGTCAAATATGATGAATGGGTGGCTAGTGGATATTTGTTGGTGGGTGTGGGTTTGAAGGGCCCTTGTTTCCCCACGGATAGGCAGGGGGCCATCCCCCGCGTCGACGAGGTTGGCTGAGGTGGGGAGAAGAGGGCCAAATGCAGCGGTGTGGCGGGAGTAGAAGTGGGAGTAGAGGCACGATCTGGCTGCTCCCGTATCCACCAGTAGTCATGCCTTGACCCCGTTCAGCCAAATCTTGTTGTAGACTGGGGGTCTGTAGTTATGTGAGGTGGCCCTCGTCACCATGGGGAGGTGTGGGGGCGGGCCTAAAAATCCATCTGTTGCGGAGTGGTGTCGTCTTGGTCATCGTCGTCCGTTCCCGAGTAGTGTGTTGGCGGTGTGTCGTCTTCCGGGGAGTTGTCGTCTAAGGAGGAGACTTTCTTGCGGCCTTGGTGAAAGGTTCTGCGCCTGCTAGCCTTGCTGTTCCCTTATGTCGTGCAAGGGGCAGGTGCGACTGCAAGCCGTGAATTCCCAGGGATTTATTGTGATGAGGTTTCCTTGTTCCCTGGGGTTTGGGCATTTCTTCCGCGGATAAGCTCTAGGCACAGTGGGAGACGGCTCTGTAGTTGGCTGGTGAGGCGGCAGCTTAAGTTTGGATGGAGGGTTTTGTTTTGTCGGGAAATGTGTCACCGCGTGGAGTGGCTGTGGTGTGGGGCGGGCGGCGAGAAGACGTCGGACGAGTTGCAGGTCGTTTTCCATGTCCCCTGAGGGGTCGTAGATTGAGAAGTGCTCCCTGACTGTGCTAGGGAGAATCCTCAATAGAGCATTAAATATATGTATATCACGGGCATTTGTAGGTGCCTCGGGATAGGCAGCGCTGACGAGGCGCCGAGCCTGGATGAATGTATCGTCCAGGTTCCCGTCGTAGGTGAGGGCGTCGAGTTGAGAGAGAGCGACAACTCTGCCTATTGATGGCGTAAAAGCCTGTCTCACAATTTGTGAGAATTGATCCCATGACAGTTCTGGGACGACTTTTGGTGCAACAGTAGTGATTATTTTTCCCAGGTTAGGTACTGAGACTGCAATCTTTTCTCTGTCTGAGTCGAACCCTATGTCTAGGAGGGGTTTGACCATATCTAAATATACTTCTATGTCGCACTGGTCCGGGTTGAATCTCGGTAATTGGATGTGCGGTTTGGCTGCCATTGTGCAAGTTTCCTTTCTTCGTTCCTCCGTGCTTTTACTCGGATCCAGAACCACCGCTTGCCACCAGTGTAATCCTGTGTTTTTAAGGCAACTTCTCGTCGTAAAAACACTAGCTACTGAAGCGGGGTCCTCTTTCTAGACTGGAAGTAAAGCACTAACAAAGGAACAGGACATAAAAACCAGGCAGTATACCTTAACACATCTATTACCTAGATCCTACTCGTAACAATACACATAGAATGATATTCAAGATACAGGGACACAGAGATACAGAGTTAACACTTGGCTCTACAGAGTAATCATACACACTACAATAATCACACAGGGAGATTGTGAGTTTCCTTTAACAGGGTTTATATGTCACTTGGAGGCAGTATATAAATGGGATTGTTCACTTTAGGAATACACAAGGTTGGGAGTCTGGTTTGGGAATATTACTATAAAAGAGGTAGGGTGCGGATAGCGACACTCGACTCTGTCACCTTGTCACGGAGACACGTACACTTAGCTTTTGACTCGTCCGCGCCCTTACCTCGATGTTCATAGAAAACTCTCTGGTTCTTTTATATGGGGAGGGACGAGGATAATTCACAAAGTTCACTTTCTGCCCTGTTAGCACTGAGTTCTGATGGGCCACTATTTACTATGGTTTCTTGTGGAGTCACTGTCACTGCTTTCCCTGTTTCCTGGGTATAGTCACTTTAAGTTGCACTCGTAGGTGGAGTACAGGGAGGCTCCCCCGTCTGGGGCCTCGACCTGGGAGGCGGTCCTCGTACTAGGGCCGCGCCGGTGGGGTGCAGGGAGGCCCTTTGGTCTGGGGGCCTCGACCTGATAGGTGGCCCTCGGGACTGGGACCAAACAGCTGGAGTATTCGGGCCTGCTTCTTCCGACTCCGGGGAGTGAGGGAGCCCGAATCACCTTCGTCTGGGGTTGGAGAGTCTAGCCTGGGCGTCCTGGGACTGCGGGCACCAAGGGGGAGAGGCGCCGTCAGGACTGGACCGCGGCAGCGTCTCCTATGGGGCTCGGACGGGAACAAGGAACTCCCGGGTGTGGGGGGTAAGCCCGATATCGGGCCTTGTCACCACTCTAGTGTCTCCTCCGGGACTATATTCCCGGATGGTGACGAAGGGCTCCCCGAAGGGAAAGAGGCTGGAGGAGGACTCACATTGCCCGTGGCCTCTTGAGTGTGTCTGGAGGCCGGAGCCTGGGGTCTCTTTCCCCTATCACACACTCTGGCTGTAGCCGTGAACTTGCCCGGCGTACGGGGGACACCTATAGGGTGATCGGGGTCGCCCTTTCGCCGTGGCTTGGAACTGCCGGGGTGGTGTTGCTCCCGTAGTAGGAGACAAGCCGGAGTGAGGGGCACAGAGGCCACACTCTCTCCAATACGGATTGAGTCTACCTTCAGGGAATTCTCTACCCTGGTACATGCCCCAGCCAGAGCCGAGTGTCTACCCGTATGAAAAACAACTGCCTGGCGAACGGGGTCGCCCGCACGCTGCGGCTTGGGACCGTCCACGGGGTGTTGCTTCCGTAATAGGGAAGTGCTACACGTACGGTAGCAGGGGCTCTTTACCCTGATCCGTATTCTGGCCGTAGCCGGGAGCCGATCGGCCCCAACAGGAACATCCGCCGGGCAACCGGGGTCGCCCTCACGCTGCGGCTTGGGACCGTCCACGGGATGTTGCTCCTGAAGGGGAGAACAGCAAGAGAGTGATGCACTGTGGCAACTCTCTCTCCCTAGTGTGTTAAGGCAGGGGCCTGGGGTCGCTTTCCCCTTCACACTTTCTATTAGGCCGTAGCCTGGGGTCGCCTTCCCCTTTTTACTTTTTATTAGGCCGTAGCCTTGGGCCTCCTGCCCTAGAGGGTGTAACAAAGCCATCAATACGGTGTTACCTGGGACTGAATTTGGTTCAGTCCCACCCCTATTCTGTCGATCACTGCTCCGCCCTCACAGTAGTTCACTTTCCCTGATCACCTGGGGTTGGTGCACTTGCGGGGAATAGGGACCCAGGACCGTGATGCCCTGATGACCCTCTTGCCCGAGGTCGCTAAAGTCACCGGTGTGTCCTCCTGGGGTGGTGGTGGGGTGGCGGCTCGGTGGTGGTGTGGGGGGTGGTGAGGTGGGAGGTCCGGCGGCGGGTACGGCGGGGATTTTAATATGAGCTCCTAGAAGGTGACAGCCTGCCCATATACAATTACGATGATTGCTCTAAACTCCGTTTACGTGAATTCCAGGACATACACAAAAAGAGTCAAAAAACGAGGAAGAAATGACTGAGGCATTTAATAAAAAGGCAAGAGATTCGCATATCAGCTTAGGAGACATTGTTTATGGTATGATTCATACGAGAGACAATAAATTATCCCCCAAATTTGAGGGCCCATACAGAGTAATTAACATTAAAGCAAACAAAGATTTAATTAAGTCACTGTCAAGTGGCAAAGAGAAACACGTTCATATTGACCATTTAAAACGAGTTTCAAGGAACTATCCAATAATTATTCAGCCTCGGATACAACCCAACAAGCGAACATAACTCATGAAACCAATCAAGAAAACAACAGTAATTACAAAAATAAATTAAGGTCATATACCAGACAATCAAACATACTGTAGGTGCAACTGTTCCGATAGAATCTACAGTACATCATTTACGAGATTTAAATATCGATTTAAAGTCCTTCTATAAATGAAATAACAATCAAGTTATTGTTCTACGTTAGTCAACCGTAACGCACATCATCACTGTCATCGACCACAGCATGACCATATTGGAAAATTAATAGATTTTTTTTTTTTTTTTTTTTTTATCGGTATATAGGTAGCGATGAAGGGACTTATGCTATGGATTCTCCTCTACATAGCAAGAGGATATGCGCACTTAGACCCCCAACACATAGTACGGCAAGGATGCCTCATAGCTCCAACGGCCACGACGTCAATCGTGAAAGATGTCATGAGTAGTGAAATAAGTCTGGATTACTTATATGAATTACCTTCTTATCTGGAAAATATCGCAAGACCAATGAGAACTCTGGACTTCATGATAGGAGGCTATGTTTCACAAGCACATAACACAAAGGAAGTGGATGAAAGTGTGAAGTTAACGAAATGGAAAATAGAACAGGCTAAGTCAACTATGCTCATCATGATCCAAGATCTCCCATCTCATGGAACGGAGGTATTGAGCGACAAGAACATCACACGTACTCGCCAAAAGCGCGGTTTGTTCGACCTGGGTGGTGCAGTTCTTGGGAACATCTTTGGATTGGCTATAGAGGAAGACCTTAAAGAAATAAACAACAAATTTAATAAAATAGCTCAGGCACTAACATACCAAGATAAATTCATCACAGGACATAACTCAGAAATGAAGACAATGATTGTGAAAAATCTGAAAAAGGCGGAAACATAGCTCTCGAAAGTGTAGATAAAATAAATGACATGGAAGGCAACATAACACTTTTCCAACACTTCTCCATCATCGCGGAACACATTGACACAATTCTTCTCCAGTTAGACACCACTACGAGTTCGTTACAGGGCACTTATGCAAGGAATTTCGAATGCCGGTGATGACAAGATCACAATTGACTTCCAGTTCATGAGCTACGTCAGATAATTAATCAAGGCATACATAAACATAAATTGAAGCCCTTGTTCCGAAGTAGGGAATTCATGCAATATTATCCATATTTAGAAGCAACACTAACACCAACATCAGTAGTAGTTCATGTACCATCCATAACTGATGACCTCTTCACAGTATACGAAATACACCCCTTCCCTTCTAAGAATAATAACATTTTGGTCATCATCAACATCAACATAGACACCGAACTCATCATGGTCTCCAAGAGACGGAACACTGTCACTTTCGCAAGTGAATCAATGATTGAACGAAATTGCCTCACATCCTTACATGCTGTTCACCTTTGTCCTGCGTACATTTTCACGTTTCAACCTACTGATACAGTCCCTTGTGAATTGGCTATCATAAGAAATAACAATATCCATAATCATTGTAACTTCACTTTTGCTCCAGATAAGCTTGTACACCATCAATGCATCGGACACTCAGTTTTTTTTATTTCCCTCATAACACATCAGTTTACATAGTCTGTCCAGATATACCACCATCTAATACTTCAGCATCAGGATTATACATAGCACCAGACTACTGTGCGGTATTTACACCATCCATGTCCACTTTATCCACTATCAATCACTACCCTTCCTCAATCATACACACAAACATTTCCACCCACTGCCTGATATGGACTTAAACATGAGCACAAGTATTAAGTTGACCTCACCTAAGTTTGAAACTATGCAACTGATCAATGAAACAATGAAGCCCTGGGAAGATTTGAGTTTGAGTATGTTCAACCCATATTATGTATATAGCCCAGCACCTACTGTCTTTATAATCTTCTGTATTGTATTTGCTGTAGTGCTGTTCGCAATGCACAGAATGCATGCAAGAATTGCAAATTTGGAGTCAGTATTTAGTGGGGGTAGAATAAGCATCCATGCCAACCCCCCTGTATGAAGTGTACATCTTTTGCATATAGTATTAATTTTATATAAAAAAAAGAAGAAGAAGAAGAAGAGTGACCCATGATATAGAAGTATACAAGTATCATTATCTCAATATGAAATATTAATAACTCATACCATAATCTTAACTTTGAACTATTTTTTTTTTTTTGCATATATGCATTTTACTATTTTACATACACATTTTACAAAATGTAATACAATAACCAATTTAACCATATTCAATTATGTATACAACATGTTTAAAATGTAATATTACTGAATCATTACAATATTATCATGAATATTATACCTATACAATATTATAATCAATATTATGTATTAAGATTGAAGAGGACTATTATATATTGATAGATTAGCATATGTCAATGATTGCTGTCGGAGGACCACCAGCTACGTGACCGAGCAATGTTAGGACTCCATATTATAATTACAAATCATAATAGATAGCATGATGGATAGATAGATAGATAGATAGACAGACAGATAGAAGCAGCAAGTCAGGGGATGAGATAGGTAGTGTGTCAGCGAGAATCGAGGAATGGTAAACATGCTTACACACTCCAACTCAAGGAATGCTTGATAGGCACACGAACAATGCTTCGTAACCATACACACACATACAAACATACTCACACATAGGCTTCTAGAAGCTTCACATCAGAATATTCCACGTGACACGACCTCTGCTAAAATTGGAATCTGGGAAGCAGAGCTCAGAAGGAGACAAGCCATAGAACCGTCAAGTAGTGGAGAGAGTGAATAAGAAGAGGGGTCCAACTAGACCTAGTATATTAAGTCTCTGTATAATACAGATGCTGCTCAACTTAGACTTTCTCTGAAGATAATAAATCAAGATCAACTCCCTGTATTCATCTTTTAACTCCTCCTGCTCTTCAATTAACTCAAGACTCACCTATTACAAGAATTAAGAGTTACATACACCCTGTATATAAATATGTTGGCTACAAAGCTTTAACACCACCATGAATCGGCTTTTGGCCCGCTTTTCCCTACATTGAGTCATCTCATAGATGCAGGGGATGGCCCCCTACCCATTCATGGGGAAACCCAGGCCGTATGCACCGACACCTAGCAGCAAGTCTCCACCCAACATAAATTCATCATTTTTGACTCAGCTTGTCGTACCTACGTTGGATATGGGACTGGACCTCCTACAGAAACTATGAGTGACCATCAATTGCCACAAGTGGCAACTCCAGTTTCAAGAGTCCCCAGTCCCCTCCCCTGACCCCTCACAACCCCTGTGCACCTGCAAACCTTCCCCCTCCCCTCCCCAGCACCGCACACCACCCGCCTATTCTCCCCTTCCCTGACCCCCTCCCCAGCCCCCCCGCTGGCCCCAGCTTCCCTGCTACTACCACCTCCACTATCACAATTCCCTCTCATCACGAAGCATGGCTGCCATTGAACAGGCCTACTGCAACATCTGTCCTAGTCTCCCCAGGCCTGCCGCCCGGTACCCTCTCAGCCTGCCTTCTGTCCCCCACCTTCTTCCTCCCTCACATCGCGGGGGTCCGAATCACCAACATCACCACAACCCCCCTAACGTTACCTAAGGGGCTTGTGGTAGGAGAAATGGAAGAAGCGGAGCCATACACCACCACCAACCCCTCCTCCCCTGCCCCACTGCCCCCATACCTGAGCATCTCCCACCCCCACCAAGCTAACACTGTCTGCCATCTGCTTCTAGACTTTCAGGACCTCTTTGCGTCAGGGCTTACAGATACGGCCACACTACCTATCTGACGCACAAGATACACACCGCAGGACTGCCTATCCGCCAACCATTCCGACGGAAAAACCCAAAACAACAAGCAGAGGAAGACCAGCAGGTCCAAGAAATGCTCAGTGCTGGCGTTGTTTCACCTTCCATCAGCCCCTGGTCCTCTCCTGTCGTCCTCATCAAAACAAAAGACAGTACCATGCAATTCTGTGTGGATTACTGCTGCCTCAATGATGTTACCATCAAGGATGCCACCCTACTTCCCATGATCGATGACTCCTTCGACTCCCTGCACTGTGCCTCCTGGTTTTCTACCCTGGACTTTCAATCAGGGTATTGACAGGTCCTTGTACACCCCAAGGACAGAGGGAAGACAGCATTTTCCACAAGTAATGGAGAGCATTACGAATTCAGCGTCCTGCCATTCAGACTCTGCAACATCCCCGCCACCTTCTCCCGATTGATGGAGTCCGGCCTGAGTGGCCTAACCTGGGAAATCTGTCTGGCATACCTGAAGGACATCATCATTTTTAGCAAGACATGGGCCGATCACCTTCAGCGCCTCAGGAAAGTTTTTCAACACATCTGCCAGGTGGACCTTAAGCTCTGGCCTTCCAAATGCGTCCTGGCTGCATGGACTCTTGCTTTCCTAGGGCATATCGTTTCGAAAGACGAACTCTAACCCGACCCCGACAAACTGTGCGCCATCGCGGAGCTACTCCTGCCATGAGACGTCCATGAGGTCCGAGCCTTCCTGGGCCTCACCTCATACTATCGACGCTTTGTAAAGGGGTTTGCCAATATTGCCAAACCCCTCCATGACCTAACCCGGAAGGGAGAACCCTTTACCTGGACCGACGAGTGAAGGGCTGCTTTTCGAGAACTTAAGGACAAACACATAACTGCCCCAGTCATTACCTTCCCTCACTACACCCTGCCCTTCTGAGTATACACTGATGTCTCCCTGATCGTCATTGGCATCGTTCTCGCACAAGTCCAGGAAGGACGAGAGCACATCATCGCCTGTGCCAGCCGCACTCTTAACCAGGCCGAAAGAACTATGCTGCCACCAAGCGAGAATGCCTGGGCATCGTCTGGGCCTTGGAGCATTTCCGGGCCTACTTATCCGGAACCAATGTCATGATCATCACAGACCACCAGTCGCTCCAATGGCTACGACAGTCCAACACCCATAATGCCCAACTTATTAGATGAAGGGAGACATTGGAGGAATTCAACTACAAGATCCACCACCCCGGCAAGCTCCATATTAATGACATTGCACTCTCGTGCCTGCCCATCCGCGCGATCTGATGCGAGCCGGAACTCCAACAGTGGTGCGGCAAGGACTGCCCCCCCTGGACTCCACCCCAATTATTCGCCGAACTCCACCAGTAGGGCGATGACTTGTTCACCCCATCGGGGCACATTATCCTCGACCTAGATACTGCCTTGGATACCATGAGACAGCGGGATCCACCTAGGTATCAAGAAACTCCTCTAGGTGTTCAACCACACCTACTGGACCTCCAACCCCAGCAACCTGGCCAAACAAGTCAGTCCTGCCGAGCCTGTGCATTAGGCAAGATGCCACCCGCATGGCCTGCCCATCAGGGAGTATAACCGCCCACAAGCCATGGCAGTTACTCTCTGTGGATGTAGTGGGGCCCCTACCACCCAAGTCAGGATACCGTTACATTATTACCTTCATGGATACATATTCCAAGTTCCTCATTGCACGCCCAGCCAAAGAACACCACACCGTTACCATGGCTGACGCCCTAGTCCGCCATGTTCTTCCCTATTTTGGAATACCTCAGGCCCTACACTTGGATAACACCCCCGAGTTCACCATCAACATCTGGCGAGAGCTAGCCAACATATTCAGCTACCACATCTCCCACTCTTCATATTGGCCACAGGGGAACTGAGTTTGCAAGAGGAGCCACTGCACCTTCATAAACCAGGTGCACACTAGAATCGAGGAAACTAAAAATGAAGACTGGCCAGCCCACGTTAAAATTGTCCAGTGGGGAATCAACTCCTGCCCCCAAGAAGACGGTATATCCCCTCATGGATGGATATTCGGGGAAACCCCTCTCCTCCTGCCACTATGCCAACACCTGCAGCCTCCCACCATGTGCCCTATGTCCAACCCCCTCCACCACCTCAAGAGGCACCTTCACCACCTACAAAACGGCCTGGACCTCCAACCGACGCCACCCCCTCAAACCCCTACAAACCGGGTGATTCTGTGATGGTTGCAAAATTGCCGATTCCTCATAAACTCTTCCCCTGCTTTATGGGCCCGTACATTATCACCCACATCCCTAACCCCTACCAAGTGACCATAGATTACCATAACACCCCACAAATGTTCAAAAATCGCCATGTGCGCCTGTTCCGCACCACCGCCTCCCCTCAGTCCACCCAGCCCACCGCCCGCACCACTTCACAACCACTCGCCACCCCAGACCCGCCTTCCTACCCCTACAATTGCTATATCACGCCCCACTCCCATCGTCCCCCACTCCCTCACCTTCCACCCCTCACGCCACCTCACCTCCCGCCTCACTGCCACCACAAATCCCTTCCCCCAGCCAACCCCCCGCCCCCTTGCCACCATCTCCCTTGACCCCCATACCTCACACCACCTCACCTGCCACTCTGCCACCCGAGCACGCCAAAACCACCCACAACCAGTACGCACTCACATGACCACATGCCACCCCTTGCCACCCTTACCTCCATGTCACCACACTTCCTCTGTGGTCCTGTCAGGAACAGCCTCATCTCCCCCCTCCGCCACCAGACCCCCACCCCAAACGCCACCACCCAACGCCACCCACCACAGTGCAACACCACGTACAACCGGAGCACCACGAGGCAGCATTCCTGCCTCACCACCCGCGCCCACCCTAAAGACCACTATCACTTACTCTGGCTGCCTCTCATGCCCTCTCGCCAGATACACCACCATCCCCTCCCCCACCCCCTCTGTCTCACCTCCCCCACTAGACTTAATCACCCCAAGCCACCACACCCCCACCCACCCCTGTCCCTGGGGAAAACACCTGAACTTCTCCCCAGCATTAAACCACCATCCCCGCCTTGGTCGCCAGCATTCAGCTGAGGCCATCGGAGGACCGACCACCTACAGCCATGAGGATACAATGCGCCACCTGGGCACCAACCTATGGCAGGAAGCGCTGCATCTGCGGGCCTCATCACCTCCTCCAGATCCTTTGCACAGCTTCCCAAGCCTCCACCCTCTACCTAACCTGCACCCCTCACCACGATGAAAACCTGGCAACCACGCAGTGGATCACCCTCCTCCAACATCTGACTCCAGACCACAGCATCAGCACCACCAAGACTTACTACCTCCAGCCATGGGGACGTGACTTTTCCCACCATGATGGTGGTGAAATAGCAGCCGTGGCAACCGAGGGCATCACAACACCCCCAGGAGGCGACAACAAGGGATAGGTAGGGCGCTCACGACGTCCGTGTGATATGGGCATATGTCCCATATGGCTGTGCGCCGCTATTCCACAGAGTGCACCCGGCGTGAACATCCCAGTGCCTCCAACTGAGCCAGCCCTTGCCAGGATCAGGGTGGAGCTACCAACTTAGCTCCAGGCAGCACCCCAGTGATGGCTGATATCCACACAACTAAAGAGACATCCTGTAGCCACTCAGTAAAAGCAACGTCCTGTAGCTGTGCACAAGCAACGGCCCGCAGCCGTGCAACAGTGACGGCCAGTAGCCGCACATACAAGCCATGGCCGGTAGCCGCACACATAAAGAGATGGCCTGTAGCAACTCATAGTGCTGCCCAACCCCCTGCAGAACCCGTGACGGCCAGCAGCTGCAAATGGGGAGAAAAAGGTATGCTCTCTCTCCTTCAGCAGTTGCCTTGAGGGGCACAACACCGGTGACGGCTGGCAGCCGCACCAGCAGACAGGGGACGGCCTGTAGCCTCCCCTCCCCTACATGTCACCCCTCATACAGGATTTAGGCAATGACCTGTAGCCTTCCCTCGCCTACATGTCACCCCTCATACGGGATTTAGGCAACGGCCAGTAGCAGTGCCCGTAGGTAAGTGACAGCCGGTAGCCACACTTCGTCTGTGGTCCTGTCAGGAAGTCGGGCCCTGGTGACTGCCAGTTGCCACATTGATGGGAAAGGGACGGCCTGTAGTCACCCTCCTCCCGTTGCCCAAGGGACCCTGGTAACAGCTGGCAGCTGCACCAGGGAGGGACGCCATAAAAGTCCCTCGCCCCCAGTGACTTCACAACCCGAGGGCGACCCCTGCTCAAGCCGCCCCACCAGCGGCAGAGTAGGTCCCACCTCCAACTCCCCAGACCGAGGCAGCCCTCAGAAGGAGAACCACCTTATAGAGGACTGGTGGAGAGGCCCTGTGTTATCCTCGGGGTTGCACTCCATCTAGCCGGCACCAGAGGGAGACCAACGCCTGCCGGACTCCTGCCGTAGGCAACACCACAGCCCTACCCTGACTGCAAAGCAATGGGAGCGAGACCACAGTAGATGGGCTCTCAACAATGCCCCTGGTACCCCGGGGTGCAACCTCTCCAGTCCCGAGGAGGAGCAGCACCCTTCCCTCACCGGGCACCTATAGGAGCGCCTGCAGAGGCTGTTTGGCCCCAGTCCTGAGGGCCAAACCCCTGTGCCCAGCCCTGCCAGCACGAGGCCTTTCACCACGCCCGACCACAGCTCACAACGGAGGATGACGCCCCTATGCGTAGTCCCGTGGCCCCTAGACGAGAGGACACCTGAAGGGACTCTACTGACGCCGGGCCGACACCTGTGAGTCACCGGCTCCCCCCTTACCCCATACACCTACCGTGTGATTCAAGTGCCTGTGGAGTGAAAGTGAGAACTGACAGCCAGTGTTTAGAATGCTAGTGACTGCCTAACTATCCTAACTCCACTGAGTGTGAAACGGGACACAAACACTAGTAACAGTTCCTAACCATGATAACTCCACTTAGTGTAACATGGGACATGAACATAATAACTGTGAAGTACATGCAGCTCGAGAACAAAGTGTGTTTCCACCTCCTCTTAAATACAGTGTCTGTCTTCCACTCTTCAGACTGCCAGTATCCTGTGTGATACCAGTAATCTATCTGCCAGTCCGAGTCTTGACTTTTGTATAGAGTCCTGTGAGATTGTCTGTCTGTCGTGTATTAGAGTATATGGTAATGTACGTGTAAGGTAGTTGTCCAGAATTTTTTTGCCCTGTTCCTCTCACATTGTATCTTAGCTCTGGTCTAGAAAGGGAACCTAGCTAAACCTTAGGTGTTGTTAGGATGGGAAGCCGACCTAAAAACACCTAGCATAGCAGCATAACACTGATAATGTAGACTGAACTGTAGAATTGCAGACGTGGTTCGTACACTTACTGCCACCAAATATATCATAGTCGTTGCTGAGCTTTTCCAAAAATAAGTTAAATTGTAGGGATTTTAGGATGGAGAGAACGTTCATTGTATCTGTCGTTGATGTCAGGTGAAAGATAAAGATGAGTTTGGGGTTTGATTTCAGTTTATTTCTTCTATGGGAGTGTCTCACAAGAGCCATACAGAGGTGAGAGCAGTTTTATGGTTGCTAACCCTGCGTGCACCTTCCTGCCTCTCCTTACCGTGCCTCTTCTCTCTCCTAACCCCTTCTGCCATGTCTCTCCCATTTCCCATGTACATGACTGGTTGTGTCACATGTAAGGGTATGGGTCTATGGAAGTTTCCAAGCCTTGGGAAGTTTCCCATCAGGCGTCTCACTGTGCTGTGTGTGAAATTCCTAACTAGAGAATGTGTAAACGTTATTTCCTCTAGCCCTCTTGCTTAGGCACGATTCTAACCTCTATATTACATACATACCTTACTAGGTATTATGTAGTGTGTTTTGATATTTTAGTGTCCTGACACATCTTTGCACTTTTCATTTTGTTATAGACATGTATGCTGAACAAGTCTTTCTAGTATCGTTGTACTTTATATCAGTAGCATACATTATAACGTCTGAAAAATAAATTGATCATGAATTAGACTCTATATTTTTCCTCATTTATCAGGGAAAAACTTCTTTGTTGGCTTTTATCCTTAGATTCTGATTTCTTACCCTCCCCCCCCCCCAAGAAAGCACATACAGTATATCATTAAGATAATGTTGTGAGGAATCCTCCAATGTAAAGTAGAATACGATTTGCTATAACGATGTTATGCTTTATGTTATACAGCGTGGCCTGTGCCCGATTTCTCAGGGCCAGGTACGGTGCGGGCCTTGGGTCTTTTGTCCACTACTGGGCCAGAGTATGCAGACAAGGAGGGGAAGCCCAAACACTGACTGATCAAAGGCACATGTATATTAACAATAGAGCAAGTTACAAAACAATAAACACTGTAGTCTGTGACCAAATCTAGTATATACAGAATATTGACCAACAGAGAAATATAACTTCCACTTACACAGAGTAGTTTCACATTACACATGTACTACATACCATATGTCAGACGCGTGTAATGAACATATACACAGGTGATAGTAACACAACACTTCCCTTATTGTCTGTCTTGATATGCACAGATTCTGAAATACATTCTCATTACATAGCTCATCCGCGTGACATAGATTTATCTTATACCAACTATAACACCTCCGCGTGACATAGACGGGATATACGCTACTTTACGTTACACCCGCGTGACAGGGACGGAGAGACATATCACTTATAACCTACTTGCATAACAGGGACAGAAGATACTAGGGTGACACAGTATTCTTGCATGATCTAGACACAGAGAGTAAAACTCTTGGTATATTCATCCAGTGTAGCCGGGATAAGACTATAACGGGATGTGTGTGGAGTGTATGGGAACTCAGAGGCCGAGGCACAACACTGATACTTAGGGGGAGTTCCGGTATATTGCACTGGGGGGGGGGGTCACACCTGGGAGCCAGCCGGGGCCTCTCACTTTTGTACTGACACTAATGTTCAACGTGAGTCTTCCTGTGACTACAGTTCAATGCACAAAGAAGGGGGGAGGGAGGAAGGGAGTTCACTGGAGACACTGGGGGAGGTGGGTTTCACACAGGGTTGTACAGTTGCACAGACAGGGGGGGGTAATGACAATCTGAGAGTCTTTCTACTCACAGGTACGGGCGGTGAGGGGTGCTGGGGTGTGCTGGGGGGGCCTGCTAGACTGGCAGCCGCAGGTGGCGGCTGGGCATAGGGGGCCCCCCTAGGAGTATGCTCCCAGTGTAGGTCACTATTGGGATTGCCAAGGGTCCTGCTGGAACTGAAGGACAGAGTGTTGGGCAGCCCTTCCTCAGTCGGGGGCCCTGGGAGAGGGACGGCCCCTGGGACTAGAGCCAGATAGGGCTGGGAGATGCACAGCATGGCGCCTGCCTTTCATTGTGGTGGGGGTCCTGGGGGCGGACCTGGCTAGGCCCGGGCCAAGAGTGGGCTGTGGGTCAGGCAGCACCCTCATGGAGCTGCAGTTCCATTCAGGGGAGGCGGTCGTCAGGGATGGTCTGCGGCTGCTTGCTCTGGGGTAGTCCGGCAGCATCTGTCGGGGGCGAGGGCGTTGCCACAACGACAGGATACCTGACCTCGGGGTGGTCTCTCCCTGGCTGGTCTCTGGCAGGGGACCTGTGGGGGAGCAATTCCCACTGTCCATACAGGAGGGGCAGAGAGAAGGGCGCCTCGCTCTGCCACCGGAGAGGCAGGCCAAGCAAGGGGCATCACCCACAGTAGGAACCCCTCAGGTCACGGATGGGGAGTGACCAGTGGTCTGTTCCCCAGCTTGTTGGTCCTGACGGTCCCTGCCGGAGCTCCGTGCTGGGATGCGAGAGGGAGACCCGGTGGGTACTCCTTCGGCCAGACAGATCCGGTGGGCACTGCCTAGGTTCCTACTTGGAGCAGTGGCTGAGGGAGATCCAGAGGACACTCCTTCAGGTGACCAATTGTCCTGGGGATGACCAGAGGGGTAGGCCTGGTGGATTTCCTGGTTGGCGCCACAGGTCCGATGGACTCTGTCCTCCTGATGTCAGGGACTGGTGCAGCGAGGGGACGACCAGTGGTCTGTCCCACATAGGTAGATCTGGTGGATGCTACCTCTGGGCATGCCTCCCTTCTGGGGAGTTCCAGCAAAGGTCTGGGAGACATGCCGATGTGCTGGCTCATGAAGGTGGGTGGCAGAGGGAGGAGAACCAGTGGTCACTCCTCCCACAGTAGATCCGGAGGAGGCTACTGTGCCACTACTCACCTAGGGAATTGCAGGACTCGAGGCTCCGGTGGAGTCCTCTCCTCTTGTGAAGGTCAATCCAGTGGACACGGCATCCGAGGACCTGCTTGGGACTTGACTGTTGCAAGACCCACCCCAATTCTGGCACGTGCTTCCTCCGTCAGAGTGTAGTGCACTCAAAATACATACTGCCCGGTGGTCCGGCTGCGAGGAAGAGGGGGGTCGGGTCATGGGGGAGATATGTCGTTCTTGCTGTGACGACAGAACAGCCTCCTTGTTATCTCCCTGTGGGGTGGGGATCACATCCCTGTACCCTCCTCCTGGGGTGGTGGTGTTCAGTTTGCTCCACCGAGTGGGTATTTCACTTTATTATTTTATTACAAATACAAACGTTGCTCCCTTTTGGCTTATACCCATTTTCTTTCATTTCCTGAGAGCTTGGTATGAAGCCAGTCAGTATCAAAGAGATAAAGCTGATCTTCAGTTGCTCTCTCTCTCTCTCTCTCTCTCTCTCTCTGAAGGAAGCATAAAATTATCATACAAAATGTACGATAACGAAAAATGCTATTGTACATCGTACTGAAGGTGAATTTATCATATGCATACAATATTTATCATACGTATGGCAACAGTGCGGGAGTGGTGGGTGTGGCTCGCCAGCAACTCACCCAGATGCTGCCTGCTGGGCTAGGCCACATAGATGTTCATGGGCAGATTTCTGTTTGCAGAAGTGCTTCTGCAGGTACAACCGCAAGTGCAAAACTCCAATTTACATCTAATTTGTCAAACGCAAATCTGCAGACGAAACCACACTTCCGCAATTGTGGAATTTGTGGTTCGCGGAAGTGATTGTGGAAGTGGTCAGCTCTGCCGTCCACCATATCACACCCCCTGATTATGCCCATCCTGAGCATGTGTCACGCCATTCTGATGCTCATCTATTAGGGGTTAATCTCTTTGATAACTAAACGTCAGGAGAAATATTCTTCGAAGCTTAAAACCGATTACTTACATTTCCAGACGTGTCTTTTAAAGTGCAGTACAGTATCACCGAGGGCAACCCAACACCCCCAGAAGGAGCCCACAGAGGGGCATATACAGCGCGACTGGACTCCGGATGACAGGGTCATAAGTCTGCCTGGGCTGGGCACCCCTATGACCTGGAGCTTGCCCGCCACCACCATAGCAGGAAAGCGAGACTACCTTCTGGGTGAGCCGACCACCAACAACCACGGGGTGGAGCTATTACTCTAGCTCCAGTCAGCACCCCTGAGACAGCCAGCCACTCAATCCACCTACAGGAGATGGCCTGTAGCTGCTCTGGAGGTAACAAGGAGGTGGCCGGTAGCCGCTCCCGCCTTCATCAGGAGATGGCCGGTAGCTGCTCCAAAGGTGCCCCTCGAGAGACAGCCTGTAACCACTCGACCCTCCTATAGGAGACAGCCTGCAGCTGCCCCGAAGGTAATGAGGAGACGGCTGGTAGCCACTCCAAAGGTGCTCTTGAGTTAGCCTGTAGCCACTCCCTCCCCCAGGCCATGGCCAGCAGCCGGGCCTTAGCGACGGCTGGTAGCTATCACTATGGAGGTCCTCATGTTATCTCTTCTGTAAACTATCCAGTATACTGCCTGGAAAAGGAGATTTTGTCCATTTGTACACGTGAGAGGGTTTCATTTCCTGAAGCAAAAAGGAGAGCCCAGACTCTCTTCTTTCAGCCTGGTGTTACTCATGCTTCTGTCCTTTCTGGAATGTCAGTGCATCGCCCTGTATCTCAGAGGCAGCCTCGAACCATTCCAGTGCCCACTCCTTCTACCTGTGATTTGCAGGATGCTGTCCCCATGGTTAGTACTGTTTGTGAGAATGATGTTTGCCCGACTGCTACTCTAACACTCCTACTTGTGATTTGCAGGATGCTGTCCCCATGGTTGGTACTGTTTGTGAGAATGATGATTGCCCGACTGCTACTCCGACTGTTTCCGCCCCCACTGTGGTGGCTGACAGCTTGCACACTTCTGTGGTGGTGGCAGATGTCCAAGTCGACCGGACTCCTTCTGTCTTACCCAGTATGACCGAGGCTCCGTCTGTACCTGGCAAACGTCACCATTGTTCGTCAGAGTCCTCTGAGTCTGAAGACTGGCCACCTAAGGTCTCTGTCGTCGACACTAGTGTTGACCCCTCGCCTGTTCCCTCTGCCCTGCAGGCTGAGGAATCTGACCAGGTGACAGCTGAAGCTGATGGTTCACCTCTGGTCCGGTCCCCACCTGGGGATGGTGTTGCACAGCTTGTTGATGCTTCATATCTAAAGCATAGGATGTCCTCCTCAAGTGAGTCGAGTCCTGTGGACTCTACTTCCACTTCTGGGGCTTCTGGTGGGGGCACTAGCTGTCCTACACCTCCAAAGGCAGCCCCCAAACCACCTTCCAAACAAACTGGTATGCTTACTCCAAAGAAGGAGTGTTGTAAAACTTAATTCCTTGTCCTCTTGTTTGCCCAGTGACGTTCGACAGAGGGTGCGGGTTTCTGGTGCTGTGCAGGCTCCTGCGAAGGGCCTTCATAAACATCAATTCAAACCCGCTCACTTGTCTGGTGTACAGTCCCACAGTTAATCATCATTCCTCAATTATGGGTTCTATTATCCAGTGGAATTGTCTGAGTTTACGTGCCAACTATGAGGAACTGTGTCAACTTGTTTCTTGATTTACTCCTCTGTGCATGTGCATCCAGAAGACCATGGTAGGTGATGCTGTTCCTTCCGGTCCCTCTGGCTACCATGCTTTTTATTCTGATCCTGTGCCAGGCCAAGGTCGTCATGGAGGTGCTGCTATCATCCTTTGCCAGGATATTCCATACAGTCATCTGGACATCTCTACTCCCCTGCAGGCTGTTGCTGTCCGGATGTTTTTACGTTGGCAGTATACAATTTGCAGTCTTTATCTCCCTCCCAGTGCTACTGTTGAAAGATCGGATCAGGAACGCCTTATTCATGGCCTTCCTTCTCCCTTTCTATTACTAGGAAATATGAATGGTCACCATCCACTATGGGGAAACAGTGAGACCAACCCTTGGGGTGTAATGCTGGCCTCTTTAGTGGAAGATAAGGAGCTGGGCATTTTAAACTCCAATATAATGACTTATTTCCATAGCCAGACAAGAACTTTTACTGTCATTGATTTGTCCTTATGTTCAGCTGATGCTGTTTTAGATTTTAACTGGGATATGTTGCCAGACCTGTATGACAGCGACTATTTTCCGTTACTCTTAACTGCTAGTGCAGGTGGACCTCAGTCACATCTTCCACTCTGAGGAGTTAAGTAGATTAGACAGAGGAAAAGCAAGTGGTCCTGATGAAATTTCATGTTGGGTACTACGAGAATGTGCAAAGGAGTTAAGTAAACCATTATTTTTAATTTTCAAGAAATCTGTGAGTCAAGGTAAACTACCTGATATTTGGAAAAAAGCAAATATTGTCCCCTTATTCAAGAAAGGAAATAGACAAAATCCACTCAACTACCGACCAGTATCACTGACCAGTGTTGTAAGCAAGGTATTAGAAAAGCTTATAAGAAAAGCTTGGGTAAATCATCTAGAAGAACACAGTATGATAACAGAAAGACAGTTTGGTTTCAGAAAAGGAAAATCATGTGTTACTAATCTGTTGAGCTACTATGACAGAGTAACAAACACAATACAGGAAAGAGAAGGATGGGTGGACAGTATCTATTTAGATTCCAAGAAAGCTTTTGACACAGTACCACACCAAAGACTTTTATGGAAACTGTACCATCAAGGAGGAATTCGAGGCAAACTGTTTTGTTGGATGCAAGACTTTCTCATAAAAAGAGAAATGAGAACAGTACTAAGTGGAAACTACTCATCATGGAAAGAAGTGACTAGTGGAGTACCACAGGGTTCAGTGCTGGCACCAATCATGTTTTTAGTGTATATAAATGATATAAACAGTAACACTGGAAATGTGAGCTATCTGAATATGTTTGCAGATGATGCAAAAATACAAAGGAGAATTACTAACACAGACTCTTGTAAAGAGCTACAAGAAGAATTAAATAAACTTCATGAATGGAGTAGTACATGGCAAATGGAATTCAATGTGGACAAGTGTCATGTAATCAAGTTTGGTAAAAGTGGAAAAAGACCTGATTGGGATTATAAGTTAGGAAATAAAATCCTATACACATCAGAAAGAGAGAAAGACCTAGGTGTGATTATCAATAAGAGACTATCTCCGGCTGACCACATCAGCGAGAAGGTACGGAACATGTATACACTGCTTGCAAATATGAGAATAGCATTCACATACATAAATGAAGACATGCTAAGAAGGATAATAACATCATTCATTAGACGAACCCTGGAATATGCATCAGTAGTCTGGAGTCCTCATCTCAAAAAACACATAGACAAGATTGAAAAAGTTCAAAGGGCCGCTACAAGATGGATACCAAGCTTAAGGGACCTAAGCTACGAAGAAAGACTAAATAAACTGAATCTACCAACACTACAGGAGAGAAGGAAAAGAGAAGACATGATAATGCTATATAAATGCATATCAGGGAAAGAGAAAATAGACATAAATGATTACTTAACATAAGGGGAAGCATCAGCAAGAGGACACTGCAAAAAACTGCATAAGAAGAGAGGTGATAAAGACGTAAGGAAATTCAGTTTCCCAAACAGAGCAATTGATCAATGGAATGCACTACCGAATGAAATAGTGTGTGCCAAAGCAATTCACAAATTTAAGGATATGTACGATAAATATGGTTTAAGACACGGGACAGTACGAGCTTGACTCATTCCTGTAAAGATACAATTAGGTAAGAACAGTTAGGTAAGAACAGAAACACACACACACACACACACACACACACACACACACACACACACACACACACACACACACACACACACCATCAAAAACAATATAGACTACCAATAAAGACACACACACACACACACACACACACACACACACACACACACACACACACACACACACACAAGACCTACATTGCCTCCCTTTGCTAAAGGCTGGCAATAAAATTATATGGCGACCTACCTTTGGCCATCTTTGATCACTTCCGCAATAAACGTGTTTGGCTTTTGTATATGGACATAGTCCCTGTTTCCTAAAGGTTTGTTGAAAATTCGTACACAATGTTTCGAGATATCGATATGAATGAGTGGAAAGGAAAACACACAATAGAGCTTTTAATAGTATTGTTGCTGCTACCAAACGGTTGGATATACTTTCGGAGAGACTTTTCAGACTGGATAGATTAGACGCAGATCTTGCATTCGTCTGCTTCCAGACCCTTTTTAAAAAATTGTTTCAAGATAGATTTAATCATTGGTAGCAGATAAAGGAGAATACTTCTTTTTGACACCACTCTCACCGAGAAACAGTTACGGTCTTTAATATTTCCGATTAACAACAGATGTTTTGAGACTTTTTGAATGTGTAATACAACCACAGAAAGCACAATGACCTTCCAAAAAACATACTGTACTACCGTAGCCAAGCCCAGGATTCCCCCAGCTCGAGGGGGGATAACATGACATCGACTAGTATCGCTTCTTTCATATATGTATAGAAGACTTCGTAACATGTCCTCACCAAAGTATTCCATTAGTAACTTATAACCTCATCTTCCATGTCAATTATTCCACCTTTGTCGAGTGTAAGAAGATACTGGAACCACTCCTTGCAGTATCAAAGTGTTATATCCAAAATAAAAATATCGGAAATGAAGTACTACCAAGTCTAAATTGTCAACGTCGTGTGGTTTTATCTGTATACATTCAGCCTTTCACCTACCTATTCTAGCACTTGATGTCTAATACGGGATGAATCATGAAACTCAGACTAGAAAAATTCAACCGTGAGTTATTTATAATCACCAGACAATAGCACGTATTTAATAAGGAAAGTCTACCACGTCGTTGATGAGTTACTGGAGGCTGTTTTAAACTTCCAAGTTAAATGTAACTGATTGTAGCGAAACTAAAACATTTAAGAAGTTTCAAATTTATGAAGCCTAATGCAGGCTTGACAATGAGATGTTATGGTAATATATTTTTCTGCAAGCTTCAGCACAAAGTATCTTGCTTTAGCCAGAACAATATCAATCATTGTCACCCGTTGCATCACAGGACTTCTTAAGTGCTTCAGTTTTGCAATTTTTAGACAAGTTTCCTAAGTTCGACGTGACGTTTTACACTAAACAGCGGAGTGAAGGCTGTATCTTACCTCTTCAGTTCAAGGGGCTTCTCTAGAGATGAATTTAAAAAGAAAAATAGAATTATGGTGAAAGGATGAGTAAAGTATAAGTCACTGTACTGAAGTGGTGCAAACATTTTATGATGATGCAGCAAACATTAGAATATTCATGGGTATGTGCAAATAAAAAAAAATATATGACTTTTAAATAAAAATTAAAAGAAAAAAAGGGGAGGTGGGTTGCCGGACACCTGATCGCGGTCTCCCAGAATCAGGGTATTAGAGCCAGTACCAGTCCTCTGCCGCTCCCCTAGTATCTTCAGGACAGTGACGTCTACTTGTAGTATCGAACTGAACGACTATTATACTTGATACAGGAGAGACCGTGGAAGTAAAGATGCTGATCAAAGTTATATGTAACCATTCTGGCTTCCTATGTCTACCGTAAATTGGACAAAAATATCTGAAGAGACAAGAATACGGTAGGAAAGACCTCATCGGATGAACGGGCCTAAGAATTTTTCCATAAATGCAATAAACACGCACCCATGCCGAAGAATGTGTCAAAATGCGGCAAACATATTTTCGTGATGTATGGGGATTACACACACACACACACACACACACACACACACACACACACACACACACACACACACACACACACACACACACACACACACACACACACACACACACACACACACACACACACACACACATACACACACACAAGACCTACATTGCCTCCCTTTGCTAAAGGCTGGCAATAAAATTATATGGCGACCTACCTTTGGCCATCTTTGATCACTTCCGCAAGAAACGTGTTTGGCTTTTGTATATGGACATAGTCCCTGTTTCCTAAAGGTTTGTTGAAAATTCGTACACAATGTTTCGAGATATCGATATGAATGAGTGGAAAGGAAAACACACAATAGAGCTTTTAATAGTATTGTTGCTGCTACCAAACGGTTGGATATACTTTCGGAGAGACTTTTCAGACTGGATAGATTAGACGCAGATCTTGCATTCGTCTGCTTCCAGACCCTTTTTAAAAAATTGTTTCAAGATAGATTTAATAATTGGTAGCAGATAAAGGAGAATACTTCTTTTTGACACCACTCTCACCGAGAAACAGTTACGGTCTTTAATATTTCCGATTAACAACAGATGTTTTGAGACTTTTTGAATGTGTAATACAACCACAGAAAGCACAATGACCTTCCAAAAAACATACTGTACTACCGTAGCCAAGCCCAGGATTCCCCCAGCTCGAGGGGGGATAACATGACATCGACTAGTATCGCTTCTTTCATATATGTATAGAAGACTTCGTAACATGTCCTGCTCACCAAAGTATTCCATTAGTAACTTATAACCTCATCTTCCATGTCAATTATTCCACCTTTGTCGAGTGTAAGAAGATACTGGAACCACTCCTTGCAGTATCAAAGTGTTATATCCAAAATAAAAATATCGGAAATGAAGTACTACCAAGTCTAAATTGTCAACGTCGTGTGGTTTTATCTGTATACATTCAGCCTTTCACCTACCTATTCTAGCACTTGATGTCTAATACGGGATGAATCATGAAACTCAGACTAGAAAAATTCAACCGTGAGTTATTTATAATCACCAGACAATAGCACGTATTTAATAAGGAAAGTCTATCACGTCGTTGATGAGTTACTGGAGGCTGTTTTAAACTTCCAAGTTAAATGTAACTGATTGTAGCGAAACTAAAACATTTAAGAAGTTTCAAATTTATGAAGCCTAATGCAGGCTTAACAATGAGATGTTATGGTAATATATTTTTCTGCAAGCTTCAGCACAAAGTATCTTGCTTTAGCCAGAACAATATCAATCATTGTCACCCGTTGCATCACAGGACTTCTTAAGTGCTTCAGTTTTGCAATTTTTAGACAAGTTTCCTAAGTTCGACGTGACGTTTTACACTAAACAGCGGAGTGAAGGCTGTATCTTACCTCTTCAGTTCAAGGGGCTTCTCTAGAGATGAATTTAAAAAGAAAAATAGAATTTTGGTGAAAGGATGAGTAAAGTATAAGTCACTGTACTGAAGTGGTGCAAACATTTTATGATGATGCAGCAAACATTAGAATATTCATGGGTATGTGCAAATAAAAAAAAATATATGACTTTTAAATAAAAATTAAAAGAAAAAAAGGGGAGGTGGGTTGCCGGACACCTGATCGCGGTCTCCCAGAATCAGGGTATTAGAGCCAGTACCAGCCCTCTACCGCTTCCCTAGTATCTTCAGGACAGTGACGTCTACTTGTGGTATCGAACTGAACGACTATTATACTTGATACAGGAGAGACCGTGGAAGTAAAGATGCTGATCAAAGTTATATGTAACCATTCTGGCTTCTTATGTCTACCGTAAATTGGACAAAAATATCTGAAGAGACAAGAATACGGTAGGAAAGACCTCATCGGATGAACGGGCCTAAGAATTTTTCCATAAATGCAATAAACACGCACCCATGCCGAAGAATGTGTCAAAATGCGGCAAACATATTTTTGTGATGTATGGGGATTACACACACACACACACACACACACACACACACACACACACACACACACACACACACACACACACACACACACACACACACACACACACACACACACACACACACACACACACACACACATACACACACACAAGACCTACATTGCCTCCCTTTGCTAAAGGCTGGCAATAAAATTATATGGCGACCTACCTTTGGCCATCTTTGATCACTTCCGCAATAAACGTGTTTGGCTTTTGTATATGGACATAGTCCCTGTTTCCTAAAGGTTTGTTGAAAATTCGTACACAATATTTCGAGATGTGGATCTGAATGAGTGGAAAGGAAAACACACAATAGAGCTTTTAATAGTACTGTTGCTGCTACCAAACGGTTGGATATACTTTAGGAGACACTTTTCAGACTGGATAGGTTAGACGCAGATCCTGGATTCGTCAACTTCCATACCCTTTTTAAAAAATTGTTTCAAAATAGATGGAATCATTGGAAGCAGATAATAGAGAATATTTCTTTTTGACTCTACTCTCACCGAGAAACAGTTACGATCATTAATAATTTCGATTAACAACAGATGTTTATAGACTTTTTGAACGTGTAATACAGCCAAAGAAAGCATAATGACTTTTCCAAAAACATACTGGACTACCGTAGCCAAGCCCAGGATTCCCCCAGCTCGAGGGGGGATAACATGACATCGACTAGTATCGCTTCTTTCATATATGTATAGAAGACTTCGTAACATGTCCTGCTCACCAAAGTATTCCATTAGTAACTTATAACCTCATCTTGCATGTCAATGATTCACACTTCGTCGAGAGTAAGATGATACTGGTACCACTCATTGTAGTATCAAAGTGTTATATCCAACATAAAAATATCGGAAATGAAGTGTTACTAAGTCTACATTGCCAAAGACGTGTAATTTTATCTGTATAGGAGTAGACTGTAGCACCAGTCGAGCAGGGCAGTACTTCCGAGGTGGATAGAAAGCTGATGACAGGGAGTGCTGGAGCTCCCGTTTCATCAGCCCTCAGGACTAGTTCCTGACCATCCCCCTTTGCTGAACTTTTTCAGTGTCTCAGTTACACAGAGAGTAGGCCAGCATGCTCTCCAGTACAAATTTCTCTATCTACACCAAACTACATGCACAGTACACACTACACTTCCTATTCAAAATTCAACAAAAATGGCATCTCTTCATCAAGCCTTGGAGTCCCCAGGGGGGAGGACCATAAATGCCCCCGCCATCCGCCCCTCTCCCGGTGACGACTAGAGGTGCCTGGAACCACTGTCTGACTCTCTTCTTCTTCATTTCTGCAACATTCGTGGCCTTTCCTCTAACTTTCGCTCTGTTCAGCACCACCTCTCCTCCTCTAAACTTCACCTTCTTTTTCTAACTGAGACTCAGCTGTCTGAGGCAACTGACAACAAACCCTTTTCTGTCTCCTCCTACTTTCTCTATACTCATTTCAAAGCCAAAGGTGGCTGTTGTGTATATATACGCAACGACTTATCTTGCTCTCGTGTTCCTGAACTCGATTCTTCTGAATTCTCTACACTCTGGCTTCGGCTATCCTGTCATTCTCTGACTAAATATATCTGTGCAGTTTACTTATCCCCTAATTCTACTGACTATTAAAAATTCTTCGACTATCTTACTTCTACGATGGAACACATTCTATCCATTTCTCCTTTCTCTGAAATCTCCATTCTAGGAGATTTCAATGTTCGCAACCACCTTTGGCTCTCCTCTCCTTTCACGGATCAACCTGGTGAACAAGCCTACATCTTTTCTATCCTTAATGACCTAGAGCAGCTTGTACAGCACCCTACCCGTATCCCTGACCGCCTTGGACAGAGCTCCAACATACTTGACCTCTTCCTCACAACTAATCCTTCTGCTTACTCTGTTAATCTTTTCTCTCCGTTGGGCTCCTCCGATCACAACCATATTACCTTAACCTGTTCTATTACTCCGGTACAGTCTGTGGACCCTCCAGGGAAACGTCATCTGTGGCATTTTGGAGCCGCGGACTGGGAGGCCCTCAGGCAGTACTTCTTTGATTTTCCCTGGAATGATTATTGCTTCCATGGCTGGGAGTCATCTGAGTGTGCCTTGCGCATTACGGAGGTTATTCTCTCGGGCATGGAAGCATACATTCCTTTCTCATATCCTTTGACTAACGCAAGAAAGCCTTGGTTTAATCACGCTTGTTCTAATGCTGTCCGCAACAAGGAGAAGGCCTACAAAAGATACCGGAGCCAACCCACCCCTGAATCACATCATCTTTACGTTTCTGCCCGGAATCGTGCTAAGTCTGTTCTTCGCTCTACTAAAAATAATTTCATCCATACTAAATGCTCTCAACTCTCCAACTCGAATTCTTCCCACTCCTTCTGGCACCTTGCCAAAAATCTTTATAACAACTTTACCTGATCATCCTTCCCCCCTCTTTTCTACTCTGATGGTTCTGTAGCTATTTCTTCTACTGATAAAGCAGATCTCTTCGCTCAGACTTTCTCCTCAAATTCCACCTTAGACGATTCCGGTGCTGTTCCTCCATCACTTCCCCCCTCTGACTTCCTCATGGCTGACATTAAAATTTCTTCAGTTGATGTATTTTCTGCCATCACTGGCCTCAGTACTAACAAGGCATATGGGCCTGATGGGGTCCCTCCTTTTGTTCTCAAGAACTGTGCTTCTGTGCTTACACCCTGCCTAGGCAAACTCTTTCGCCTTTGTCTGTCAACTTGTACCTTTCCTTCTTGCTGGAAGTTTGCTCTCATTCAGCCAGTCCCAAAGAAGGGTGACCACTCCCAACCCTCCAACTATCGTCCAATTGCTTTAACGTCCTGTATTTCAAAAGTTTTCGAGTCAATTCTCAATAGAAATATTTTAAGGCATCTTTCCTATCACAACCTTCTTTCCGATCGTCAGTATGGGTTCCGTCAGGGACGCTCCACTGTCGATCTTCTCGCCTACCTTTCAGACTCCTGGTCATCCTCCTTTCGGGACTTTGGCGAAAGCTTTGCCATTGCACTTGACATCTCAAAGGCTTTCTATCGAGTCTGGCATAAATCTTTAATTTCCAAACTGCCCTCCTACGGTTTCTATCCTTCTATCTGTGCCTTCATCGCTAGCTTCCTTTCTGGTCGTTCTATAGCCGCTGTTGTAGACGGCCATCGTTCTTCTCCTAGATCTATCAACAGTGGTGTTCCTCAGGGCTCTGTCCTATCACCAACTCTCTTCCTTTTATTCATCAATGATCTTCTAAGCTGTACAACTAACCCTATCCACTCATTCGCTGATGACTCCACCCTTCACCTTTCCATTCGGTTCCTGCAACGCCCATCTCAACAGTTACTTCAACAAACAAGGGATGAGGCTATGGCACACCTAATGTCTGACTTGGCTCGTATCTCTGACTGGGGTAAAAATAATATGGTTGTCTTTAATACATCTAAGACTCAGTTCTTACACCTATCAACCCGACAAAATCTTCCACAGGTATACCCACTAATGTTTAATAATATTCAGCTTAATCCTGCATCATCCTTGAACATGCTTGGGGTTTCATTTACTCGGGACTTATTTTGGAAAGATCATATTACATCTCTTGTAAAATCTGCTTCCAAGAGATTGGGTATGCTAAGCCGACTCCGCTCTTTCTTTACCC